>NW_026923633.1:0-217877 GCF_032062105.1 Saccostrea cuccullata | reverse complement strand
GGTCATTTTTGAGCACATATATCTAACATTATGGGATCAATATGATATGTATATATACCTTGGTGGGTTGTTATATATAAGTAGAAAGAATATTTTGGGATATATACACCTTACCTTTTTATGCGTCGTTAAAAGATGCGAAGAAACTTTAAAAATACTCGGCTGATAAGCTACCTAACTATCAATTCCAGGTACTTACCATAATATGCTCCCGAACAAAAGAACAGTGTACATACATGTACATTGTACAAATGTTTGTTTATACATAATAACTGATAAGTATATAAATGTTCATGAAAACATATAATGTTTACATGATATAATTATGGGTCATTTTTGTGCAATATATAATATTGTGGGATCATTGTGATATATGTACATAGTTGTGGGTCATTATATATATTTGTAGAAAGAACATTGTGGGATATACTTAGTAAACGCGTCTATCTTTTATGCATCGTTAAAAGCTGCATAGAAGCTTTAAAAATACTCGGCTGATAAGCTTCCTAACTATTTATTCAAGGTATTTACCATAATACGCTCCCGAACAAAAAAAAAACAGTGTACATACAAATGTTTGTTTATACATAATAACTGATAAGTATATAAATGTTCATGAAAACACATGTTTACATGATATAATTGAGGGTCATTTTTGTGCACATATATATAATATTGTGGGATCATTGTGATATATATACATAGTTGTGGGTCATTATATATATGTAGAAAGAACATTGTGGGATAAACACGCGTCTATCTTTTATGCATCGTTAAAAGCTGCGTAGAGGATTGAAAAATACTCGGCTGATAAGCTACATAACTATTAATTCCCGATATTTTCCATTATACGCCCCGAACAAAAGAACAGTGAGTAGTTGGAAAGTATATAGAATATTGTGGGTCACACACAAAATTCATCCAATCCACTGAGTGGTAAGAATTGATGTATATAAAATTGCATTGTGGGTCATTTTTGATTAATGTAATTATGGGTCAAAATATTTTTTTTGTAAAATATGAAAATATGGTTTATATTATAGCAATACACAAGTTTTTGAGGCGGTGGTTTGTGGGTCAATATATAATGACCCACAAACCATCCATGATACCCACAACGTGAGTGTAAAAGACGCTAAATAACCCACAATCCGCCTGTCACAAAACTATATATATATATATATATATATATATATATATATATCAGGGTTTCAGATTGAAATAAGTAACCATAGGACATATGGCATATTTACCAGAAAAGTTATAGGCCATTTTGTCCTAAACTTCCTAAAACTATAGGCCAATAGAAAATTTAAACTTACTCAGATTTATCTGACTTTTACAAAACAATCATTTAATTACAAAAAATATTCAAAAATGTTCATTAATTTTTTTTTATTAAAAAGTGGAAAATAATATTTATTTTGTTTCTTTTAAACAAAATAAATTTATTCAAACAGAATGGAAATTGTTTTGTTTAATTCCATTCAATGGATGTTTTACTGATATTAGTCCTATCCCATTCATTACAGCCGTGAATTTATTTCTTATTATTACAATTTTTTAAAAATAATTATCCAGAAATTAGACCTGTATTTCTCATTATATGTATAATTACATTTAAAGATTGCCTAGATTAAAAATGTTTTCCTTTGTATAGTAAAACCTTACAATATATTGTCCGCTTCCTGCCATTAGTCTGACCACATGTACAATCATGGCGGTAAAAATAACAACATGACATGGATTCCTTCGATGTTTTAAACATTCATCACTACTTTTATGGTCATTGCTCTTGGATTTGGAAATAAAATATAAGTATTTTTTGTCAGAATCTAATACCCAAATGTAATTGGCTGATTGAATCTGCAGTTGCAGAAAGTATTTTAAAAAAAAAATTGGATCTGAATGGGAGAAATACTATACGACTGGCCTTTACATAGAGAAAATAATCGGCCATTATGTCTGCTAAATGTAAAACTCATAGGCCATTTTGGCAGATTAATTTGATTTTTTCCGGCCATTTTGAATTTTTATCGGCAAATGGCCGATGGCCGACGCCAATCTGAAACCCTGAATTATATATATATATATATATATATATATATATATATATATATATATATATATATATATATATATATATATATATATATATATATATGTCATATTGTACATGTGCACATTCTATTTTACATTTACATTTGACAAATATGTGGGGGAGCATCGTGGCAAACCACGGCAAAAATGTACGCTCGAGCTATATGCGGACTCCGCACCGTGGCTTGAGACGATGGTGGGAGAGTCGAATAGTAAAACATGGACACTGCTATTCAGCTTATTCTTTATATAATACTAAGGTATCGTTGAAATATATGAAAAAAAAAACGAAAAGTATCCAAGCTCAAAAGTCCAATTATCTATACAAAGAAGAAGGTATGGATTTAGCTTTATTGCGCCCTAAAAATGAAATGACATCTAAAATTTTTGAAACTGGCTTAAATATTAGTTAAATAAATGACTCTGATAAATCAGGAAAGAATATGGCATGAAGGTTTACCAATCTGCAAATATGACGTCATTAATGTGAAGCATTTCTCTATTTTCAACAGAAAAAGCCTCAAAATGGCACATTTCAAGGGTGATTTTCCTGTAGAAAACAGTGTCCACAGCCGTCGCCTACGTTAATTTTTTTATATTTTGTGCAAAATTCAATAACAAATCACATATATAAAGATCTTTGTGGGCGATGCCTGTGGACACTGTTATCAGAAAGAAAATTCCACTGAAAATTGGTGTCTTCTGCAACTTTTTAAAAAAATACGGGAAAATGCACATGTTTATGACGTCATAATTAGCATTTAAAAACACATGTGAGAAAAATGACTTGTATGATTTTTCTGCATTGAATTTCAATTATTTAAAAAGCATGAGTTTTCAACTTTTACACCAGTTTCATTTTTTAGAAAATCACAGGGCAAAATTTGTATGGAAACCATACCTTCTTCTTTGGAGGAGGGGAAACACGAACCTTTAAAACATCAAA
Source organism: Saccostrea cuccullata (assembly GCF_032062105.1). NCBI lineage: Eukaryota > Metazoa > Mollusca > Bivalvia > Ostreida > Ostreidae > Saccostrea > Saccostrea cuccullata. The sequence continues at coordinate 214,831 of NW_026923633.1, read as the reverse complement.
GGTGGGATCAGGTGCCATGGAGGAGTGAACATCCTCCACCAACAGGTAAAATTCGCGGTGTGTCCCTTGTCGTGATCGGGAAATAACTGTAAAAAAACTGTCGACAATTCAATGAATAAATGATGGCCTAACAATTAGTATGAAAACTAATCATTTTGTAAAACGGGAGTAAGCATTTGACTTATAAAAAATATTTGATGACAAGGTCATTGCATCGACCATAGAACTTTCGAAATGATGCCTTAAAACGAGACTGCTGATATTCTTGAATCAACAACTTGTTTGTCAATAACTTGCTTAGTTTTAGAAATAATTATTGTTCATACGTAGAACATGCTCTTTCGTATCGAATCAACTATAACAGATATAATCCCCTTTTGCAGGTGACAAGGGTATATTGCATCTATATAAAAAAAAATCCTGGACTTTATTGTACAATCGTTGTGTAGAAAGTTGAAAAGTCGTAGGTTTTTAAGCTGTTATTCTGTGATTTCAAATTGTCCAAAAGTCCCTTGGACTCTTAAAGTATCCACGATATTCATATGAAGCAGAATTTATGCAAAATCTTTTGCGTGAAAAGAAAAAAACACTTGCTGTGGCCTTCAACTCGACATTTAGATATATCGACGACGTATTGTCAATTAATAATGATAATTTCCATTCCTACGTCGACACGATATATCCTGGTGAGCTTGAGATAAAAGATACCACAGAGTCCAACACATCTGCTTCATACTTGGATATTTTACTTGAAAAAGACACAAATGGTAATCTAACAACCAAGCTATATGATAAACGTGATGACTTTAACTTTTCTATCGTCAACTTCCCTTACTTATGCAGCAATATACCTTCATCACCTGCATACGGAGTATTTATATCTCAGTTGATTCGATACGCAAGAGCATGCTCTACGTATGAACAATTTCTTAAACGAGGTAAATTATTGACAAGCAAGTTGATGAAACAAGAATATCAACAGTCTCGTTTAAAGTCATCATTTCGTAAATTCTATGGTCGATACAATGACCTTGTCAGCAAATACAATTTATCATTGAATGAAATGCTGACTGACGTTTTTCATACCAATTGTTAGTCCATTATTTATACACTGAATTGACTACGGATTTTTTCCGTTATTTCCTGATTATGACAATGAGCACACGGCGGGTGTGACCGGTCAGCAGGGGATGCTCACTCCTCCATGGCACCTGATCCCACCTCTGATGTTTCGGAGGTCCGTGTTTGCTCTGCTCTTGTTTTGTATATTTGTTTAATGGACGTTGAGATTGAATACTGTTCGTTATTTCCATATCCTTATTACAGGATTTTCCAAATAAATTGTTATACAATACTCCTAAAGTTTCTCCTTCACTGCTGTTAATTTAATGTTTTACAGTGTTATCCACAATTTACTTCTTGACACTGAACGAGATTTACACAAAATCTATAATTACCTACCCTAACAAAAAGTACTATAGCTAACTATAGTTTACTATACATGTTATAGTTAACTATTATTAACAATTGTAAATCAAAGTTTTCGATCATTATAGTTAAGCAAAATGTTTTGTTTTTTTTTGCTAAGAATTTCAGAAATGTTTAATTCTTTAACTTCCTATAAATAATTTCCTGATAATAAAATGAAATATTTCTTGTTAAGGCCAATCCAGGGAAAGAAATATTTTTTATTGCGTTTAATCGCAATATTATTGCGAATAAACGCTACAATTATTGCGATTAAACGCGATGCTTTTTAATAGCAAAAGATTGCGTTTAATCAAAAACTTTACAAAGTTTTGCTTTAAACGCAATAATTATTAAACTCAATATTTCCCTGGACTGGCATCGACGGGCTTCCGTATATATTAACATATCATGTAAAAAAAAAAAAATAATGTCAAAGTTATGTAATTGAATATATATTCAGGCTCTTAAACTTCAAAACAATTCTAGAGTAAAGTTTCACAGTAAATCAAAGTAATACCCATAGTTAAGAATAATACACTAAAGTTAACTTTAGTGTTTTTTGTTAGGGTAAAGTGCTGTCATGTCTTCCTTTTTTATGTTCTGCTCGATTTTTAATAGTTTTTCCGAAGCAAAATATGAAGCTTCTTCCTTTGGCCCTCATTTGAACAGGACATCCAGTTAGTGCTCACGATGCTTCTATAGTTACTCCCTGCAGGATTGGCAACAAAAATTAATCTGATATATATTGGCACATATTATGATCGGCGACGATAAAGGCTGCAAAGATTTGCTTTTTTTTTTTTTGGCCAAAAGTAATATTTGAAGATTGTTTTACTGGGTTCGATTCCCGAGAGAAAATATTTTATCGTGCTTTTGATATCTTTTGTCAAGGTCAGAAGAGTTACAAATTCCCAGATTAGAACTTCAGAACTTTGCATTCTTTTGACATTTTTTTTTTCAAACAAAAATTTCATCTATATTTTGTTATAAATTATTTTAAATATTGTCATATTTTCTGTATCCCCGAGAACGTTTACTTCATTAAATATATCATCCGATTTATAGGCCATCCAACAATATAATTTTTTTCAAATGAGAGTTATATAGATGCCATCTTACAACGTAAGGAATAAAAAACATTAAAAAGAAAGAGAGGGAGTTAATTCCCTTATCATGAACGTGTATTCTTCTCAGTCACAGCAATCCAAATTGTCTAAAACAATGTTCTAGAGTTTTTCAACATTTGATAATTTCATTTTTTTTTCATTACTTGCCATTTTTCTCTGCAAATTTCTTTTTCAACATTAATAATGTATTCTATTAAAATTATTTTTTTTTATTTTAAGTATTCTATATATCTTCCATTTACATGTATATTGTAGGTTTCTATTTTGTACTGATTGTTTTCTATAATTTTTGTATTTTACATCTTTTATTGTTTTTTTTTTCTATTTGCATATTTTTTATTTGAATTCTTTTGTTTAATTCCGATTATATTCTTTTTTTTATTATTTTTTTGTATATAGCTTTCATTTGTATTGTAAAAACACCTGTATTTGCATCTTAATATTATGTTTCAATTTACATACAATAGGAAAGTATTACATGTATTTGTATTTTCAAATTTTGAAATTGAAAGCAAATAGAACTTACATACAATACAAATTGAAACATTTAAGAATACAAATGAAGTATTATACAAATAAAATAGAAAAAAAACAAAACAAATGAAAACTTATTGAATGCACATTTTAATTATGGAATATAAATGGAATTCAAAATTAGAGAACACAAATGGAAATTGATGCAATTGAAAAAAACCACAAATTGATGCATGCATAAATGAAGGATATGGAGAAAACGAACAGTATTCAATATCAAAGTCCATAAAACAATACAAAATAGGACTAGGCAAACACTGACCTCTAAATCATCAAAGGTGGGATCAGGTGCCATGGAGGAGTGAGCATCCACTGCAGACCGGTCACAACCGCCGTGTGCTCCTTGTCATGATTGGGAAATAACGAAAAAATCCGTTTTCAATTCAGTGTGTAAATAATGGACAAACAGTTACTAGTATGAAAAACGTCCGTCAGTATTTGACTCAACGATAAATTGTATTTGCTTATAAGGTCATTGTATCGACTATAGAATTTACGAAATGATGACTTTAAACGAGACAACCGATATTCTTGTTTTAACAACTTGTTTTAAACAATTTACATTGTTTAAGAAATTATACATACGTAGAACATGCTCTTGCGTATCGAATCAACTGAGATATATAAACTCCGTATATATACTAAATGCATATCACTACAGAATATATTATTATGAAACATATATCAATTTATCCATGAAAAGTAGGCAAGCTACTTAGTATGTTGGTTTTTTTTATGAATTAGACGTCAACCTTAGAATATTCTATCTTTTCCACTTGTAGTTCTAGTATTTCATTTTCTATCTGAATTGTATAATATTTTTTCGTGTAGTCTATACCATTGTCCATTTGTATTCTATATTTTTTATTTGTAAATTTGTATTATTGTATTCAAAATAGTTTCCTTTGTACAGGTACAGTATACTAGTATATTTTTCCAAAATTCTTTAATTTCCTTGTTACATACATTTTATTTACTATTGCAATGTTTAATTTCTTATATATTTATTTGTTAATATATATATATATTTTTAATAGCCATTCTCTGTAACCACTTAAACTTCGTTGCCACGCATGGTCACCAATTTTGATGAAACTTCACCCATGCCTAGTACTTGGCACCAGAAACAAATATCAAACAAAATTTCGTTGCTATGTGCCTCGGTTGCTATGGCAACAGCCGGAAAAGTTTTGAAAATCGAGATTTTCAGCCACTTTAAATCTTGACTGTGGCTTAATAAAAACTAGAAAAAGCAAACAAACCATTCTCACAAAAACATGACACCTTGATGTCACTTATACTGTAAAGAAGCTGTTTAGAATGTATCTCTAAGTAAGTGGTTACCAAGGGTACATTTGAAATACATTTAAAATGCTGAAATATGCTGAAAAACACTCCGTATTCACTAATGGTAGGTGTTACATGCTCAAACTCAATCAACGACTTAAGAAAAACAATGAAAATGTTTGACCTTAAGTATATAAGTATAAGCAATATCATACTATAAATAACTTTTATGGTTGCCATGGTAACACAGTGTAACCATGCAAAACCAGTAACTAAGATTGGGTTAATGCTACTGTCTTGAGGAAAAACATGAAAATTCAAGACTGGCAAAAAAGCATCCTTAGGACCTTGCAACACCAAAACCATAAGAAAAATTGGGTATAATTGCTACTTTGCAGTGTTACTATGGAAACAAAGAACCAGTGCTTAAAAGTGAATTATTTTTCGCTGCATTAAGAATTAAATTGCCATTTAATCAAGAAACAAATTAAAGGACTCAGTTTGAATAGTACTTATCTGTTAGAACTGAAGTTGAATATCATATATTGATAAAATTTGATGAAGAAAACAACACCGTTGCTATGGTTACAAAGAAGAGAAAATGTCCGATTTTGTGAACTTTATATCAATATTAAACCCTGTGTGCCAACTTCTTGCATCCACTTAGAGATTGAATGATAGTCAAAATTAAAAGCCAGGTTAGCTGTTAATAAATATCAATCATAAAAGTTTTGGGAATCTACATTTAAGGGTACGTATCCAAGGAAAGAAAATATTTTTCAGGTTTTTTTAAGCATATTATTTCTGCTTATTTCCATAGCAACGCTCTATTTAAAGAATCAAATCTGAATTTTTTCAAATGAGAAAACTAGGAGCACACCAACATCTTTAAAAATTGATCATTAGTTATGAGGAAATGTGCTTTTTTTAAAAGACAGGATCAGATTTAAACATACAGAGTGTTACTTTGAAAGCTCTCTGTGGTATAAAAACCTTGGCAACCATTGCTAACCAAAATGAAATATCACATTTTGTTCTTGGTATATGTTTCAAGGCTCTTTTTTCTATTATTTGGTCACAATTCATCCTATAATTGCTTTTTATTTTCACGTGTATGACTTTATAAAATTCATTGAATATTTTTTTTTGCTTTTGAATAGTTTGTTACCATAGTAACATATGTAATAGTTGATTTACCAAATATGTTTATCATGCATTTGAGACATCTGACCTTCAACTTTTGGAAACAGTCATTGCGTATTGTTTGCTTTGCCGCAAATGTTAATTATGGGACTCTAAACATGTTAAAAAATGCCATTTTTCGAACTTTAAGACATGTTGCCATGGTAACTATAAAACATAGCAACCAATTTTTGCCTGATTTCAGTTTAGGGTATCAATGACTTTTATCATAGAGAGTTTGGAGAAATTCTGAGACTATGCGTGCCACAGCTCCTATATAAAATTTCAAATCATTACAGAGAATTGCTCTTAATTTGTCTTTTATTATTTTATTTTTTATTTTAAATGGTTTTTTGCACTGTAAATTTTTTTTCAATTATATTTTCAATTACATTTCTTTTTATTTTGTATCATAGTTAATTTATATGTATATTGTATATTTTTTATTTGTATCATTTTTTGTATCGTATCTGTTTCAATTTGTAACATATAATTTTCCATTTTTATTGGGGGGTTTTCCTTTTCCGTTCCCATGTCTTCTATCTCAAAATGTTCTGTGACCATTTGATAACTTAAACTTCTCTCACCACTAATCTTCCTGGGCCTAGCTTTTATACCAAAACTTGAACATCTGAACTGCAAATCTTCTAATGTTGTCTATGGAATAGAATGTTCTCTGTGTGGAGTTGTTTATGTTGGTGAAACCAGAGCTTAAGGATCACTTAATAAAAGAATATCAGGTCATAGATTTCAAAAGCACACTGAATTGACGACGAATTTTTCGTTATTTCCCGATCATAACAAGGAGCACACGGCGGATGTGACCGGTCGGCAGGGGATGCTCACTCATCCGTGGCACTTGATCCCACCTCTGATGTTTTGAAGGTCCATGTTTGCTCTGCTCCTATTTTGCATTGTTATATATTATGACCTTTTGAGCTTGAACACTATTTGTTGTCTCCATATATTTCATTCACTAAAATGTGCATTGATTGTTTTGAAAAAGTAGTTTAGTTTTGAAGTGAATTTATTTGTGGTCTAAGCTTCCAGATAATGAATTTTATTTTTGTTTAACTTGTTAAATGTCGTAGAAGTAAAATAACCCGCAGCAAAACATATTTCATTCTTGCATTCATACCAAAGTGCTTTATCAGCAAATTTAGAGATCAAGTCGACAAGTTATTAACATTTAACAGGTGAAAGAAAATTTAACATATGTCAAAGTCTGTTTCGTGACCCTGAAGCCAGTTTTATACAATTGTAAAGCACTTGATGTCTTCTGTAAACCACCAAAGTAGAGAGGGTTCAAGTGTACGAGTATGTACAAGGGTTGATCCAAAATAATTTCACAACCGTTATAAAGAACCTTTAATAATAAAACAAAAAAATCAAAACTTTATATACATCGTACTTGACTTTTGCCCTAAAATTTCATTCAGATATACATGTATGGAATAATTTATAAACTATAAAAATGAACACAGTATTTTGTCTCGTCCATCGCTTCACGGCAGAATGTGGGTCAATTTCGTATGAGGTGTCAAATGATACTCATTTTAATCTCATTATGCATAAAACACATTTAAATTAGACAAAAGGAAATAACATTATGTCAAAATTCTAAAAATTTAATATAAAACTTAAAACAAGACGATACATAGCAAAAATACAGTACAGATAATCAAACCCACGTAGTCCCAAAAGAATTTTGTTATCATTTTAGAATTGTGTCGAACCGCAAAATAAAACTCCTTGGAAAAGAGTCATCTGTCATCCCTATTGCAGATGAATGAAACTTGAATGAAAAGGTGCATTTAAAAGAGAAAAAGTACTGTGCTTCACTGAGCTCACAAAATGATATAGCAGCTTTCATATGAGTATAATGGGAAAGTCCATATTATGATACGGAGAAAGTCAAGAATATATGTCCGATCAAAACTTCAAATAGGAGCTGCACAACAGTACGATGAAATAGTCTCATGAAATTTTACAAAGTGGTGCAGGTGGAGTTCCGGATAAATGATGCGTAAACGCCAGCGGAACAGACGGACGAACCTCCCTATCATCATATACTCAGTACACTTACCATTTCTTTTCAAGCTGAGGGCCTCGAGGGGTGGGGAAGGGGTAATAAAGCAGCAGCATGGGGTTTTTTTTGTAGTAACAAGTCGGCTCTTTTGAAGTTTAGAAGTTTAGAATGATTTTTTTAAGAATATGAAATGAATAAGTATAGGGAGATCGTATTTCTTATTCTGCTAGTTTGATGTTTTCATCATATCCGCTTTACGTTCATGCTGATTGCAGAATGGAAAGCAATTTAGTATTACAGTGTATTAATATTATCGTCAATTTCGATATTCTTTTAAACTATTTCAAACCATGAGAAGAATGTCAAGGGTATGTTTCCGCCATATTCTGTAATTTGGTTCTGACGGAAATAACTCTTATACATGTTCTACATGCTGATAAAGCTGACTTTATCATTAAACAAAAGACCAAAGAAAAACATTTCCTGGTTCCTGAGCCTCTTAAGGAAAACACGCGCATGTGCACTGATCACATGTTTTTTTTTAATAGAAAGTATTCAAGTACCAGTTAATATTATTGATATTTTCTTAACTCTGAAGGAAAATGCTTCAAACCTATTCGAATAAATATGAAGACAACGAACTGAAATCAAGCTCAACGGTCCAATGAAAAAGTACAAATTAGGAATAAAACAAGCATAAATTAAACTCTGTAATTATCAGAGATAGGATATCAGGAGCTATGGAGGAGGAAGTATCCCCTGTAAACAGTTCACATCCGCCGTCTGTTCCTTGTTAAGATCAGATAAACTGAAAATTCTCAGACAGTTCAATTTTCATTCAATGGCCAAGCAATGAGTATGAAAAACATGATATGTATTTTATAAATATGAGATTCAACAAGGGCACCAGAGAGCGGCACATCCCTTTGCAAAGAGCATTATTATCTTTAAATTAAAACAGCATTTGACATCGATTCCGATGTAAATTACTTCACTTAAGTTTCATTTGTACAGCGCTCAGTTCCTCACTCATCAACAATCGAACACACAATTGGATTAATATACAGTGTATCCTCCAACTTCGTTGCGATGGGATAGATATATATTTAAAAAATCTGTTGAATATACAGTTGTTTACTGGGGTAGACTGCCCAAGGCCGTAGACCTATTTTAAAAGTTCCTAGACTGACAATCGAGGAAAACAGACGGACTCTTTAAAGTAAGAAATTGTATGGGGACTGCTTAGTAGGGATATAATAATCTACTGTTGATGCAGGCCTACGGACTTGGGCAACATCTTGCACTTCGGTCCAACAGATGTACCGTTTTTCTCTATCCCAGTCAACAACTGTATAATATTGTTTCTTGTTTAATTAAGATGCTATTTAAACAAGATTGTTGTTACTAGTATTCTAATATCATCACCTTTTTGTCCATACTAAGATTTGTTTTAGAACCCGTACGCAAAAACATGCTATTGCGTATAGAATCAACCGAAATAGATACATTTTATCACGTAACAGTTGTAAGATTTGTTAATAAAGGTTTTTAAAGAAAACTGGGAGACATAAACTTCATATGCATGTGATAAGAGTAGATTGATATAAAAGGAGGCTTGAAAATAGAAAAAAATTGAAGTCATTACTCTAATTATAAATTTAAAATGTCAGTTTGCCATAAACTGCTTTCTCTGGAAAAAAAAAACCCAAATATAAAACAGCAAAAAGCATCAAACTCTTTGATGTCTTTAATATTTTTTGTTAACGTTCAGTGGGATAGTTGAATCAATGCAGACAGACCAACAGAATGGGGTCATTATATTTGAATGTAAAAAAGAAGGCTACAGCAAGATTTCTTTTTTAGTAGTTTTTTTTTTAACAAATTCAAATTCATCTGAATACAAAAACAGTCCTGCTTGTATTGGGGCACGATAAGCGGCCTCGGAAATTCCAACAGACTGTTGGAAGACCTAGTCTCCAAAAACTACATAGATGTAGTTGTTGAGAAACACATGCTTCTTTTTAATAGTACTATATAATATCTCCAGTAGTTGTATTTTATCACAATATATTTGCATGTGACCCATGAAAAGAATTGTATATTAGCAACTAGAAACAGTTGTCTCATATGTACAAGTGTTTTTCTGTCTACTAGTAGTAGTCTTTAACTTATAGTGGAGAATTCAAAAATATAAAGTGTTGAACAGTTGTTAACTTTGCATCTTTGCTAGTCAAGGGTTTCTGAACAACTTCTCAAATACGTTCAAAAGTACTGATACAGTTTTCTTCCCTGCTGTTGATTTTTGTGGGGTAAAGAAAGATGCTTGGTAGCACATTTATAAATAAGACCCGCTATATGTATCTTTGATTTTGGATTTTCATGAAGACTGGGAATTAATTTTAAAAAAAGTTGTTTGAAATATCGGTACATGACTATCAAAATTTTTTAAAACTGGCAATGAAAGACTACTTTACTTTATTTTTACCCGTTTTTCCAGCCAGGAACTGTAAACACATTTTGATTAATTCGTCTGAAGATTCAAATTCAGTTCATAGTTAATTTTAAAAAAATGATTTTTTTTTTACATTGTACTTCTCCTTATTATACTCTTAACGTTTTTAAATTGTATGCATGTTACTTGCATCATAAGAGTTGTGCTTGGATAAACGAACAAGCTGTGATTTCCTGAACATATTGTTTATAACATCTAATTGCTTATAACCGCCACCTATTTTTTTTTAGTTTTTCGATAGCGTGATTTCACTACTCGTACTTGTATCAAACATAACAGGCTTGGATCTGCCACATAGTTGCAAGAATTCCTCATGGTTTACATTTCTTATTATAAAATTTTAATCCGGTAAAGATCTCCGTTAAAATTTATGCGATAAAATCAATGTTCATTTCATAAATTATTAAACTTTTGTCATTTACACTTCTGACTCATGTGTGGCACTTTTGATGACGTCATCCTCCACTTGGCAGACAACGTCATCAGAATTTATTTTCTCTTCCTCATCCTCCACTGAACAGATAACGTCATCAGAATTTATTTTCTCTTCCTCATCCTCCACTGAACAGATAACGTCATAAGAATTTATTTTCTCTTCCTCTTCTTCCACTGAACAGATAACGTCATAAGAATTTATTTTCTCTTTCTCATCCTCCACTGAACAGATAACGTCATAAGAATTTATTTTCTGTTCCTCTTCCACCTTATCTTTTTGAAATTCCTGAGTTTCGTCCAGTTGAACAGCGCTATAATATCCCCTTGGAGTATCTTTCAGTGAAAGAGGTCCTTTTTTGCGTGCCGTTATTCTACGTTTGATCGTAAAACACAGTATGGTATAACCGTCGTCCGTCCTGATGACAGGTGCGCGGGAACTCGTGGACGACTGGCGCTCAAGAGGTGCCCTGATTCTTACAGAATAATTCTAAAAAAAAATGTCAATACAATCTTGATTTGTTCTGATCTGGGTATTATTTGAACCATGTAATAAAAAATATTTTAATTTCAGTTAAAATTTTGATAATGAATGTATAATAATTTTCTTGTTAATACAAATGACTTTTTGTTTGCTGATAATTCATCCATACCTTGTAGATAAATGCAAATCGATCAGTTAAATTTTGCTTTTGTACTGGAGAAATGTTTCAAGACTAATTAAATTTATATTCTAATGCAAAAATATTGTAAAACACCTTTTGATTGGCCAATGCACTGATGTTTGAAGCAGTAAAACGAGCATTAACGAGCGTGAAAGCTTTTTCATTGTGACGTCATAATAGAGCGACGCAAAAACACAATGCTCCGTGACGTATCTTGTAACAAAATTCATCAAAATAAGACGTAAAAATAAACAAAATGCATGTATTGCATTAGAATGGGAATAACTAATCTTCTAATTTGGTATTTGCGACCGTTAATGCTGATTTAACGGTCGCAAACATCCATTTTACCGGCTCCGCTTACGCGTCGCCGGTAAAACTCAGTTTGCAACCGTTAAATCAGCATTTACGGTCGCAAATACCAAATTAGAAGACAGTTATTCCCTAAGTTTATGAAAAGCATGAATTTACTTACTTGTTTTGCTTTTCTCGCAAAGATCACAGAAGCAAAGAAAACCAATCTGATACAATTTAAAAGAATAGAATTACTAGTAAATAAAAAAAACAATCAAAAAATAATTTTTGTCAAATATAAAATCAAAATGAAACTCACGAATAAGCAAAAACTAGTAAATAAGAAAAACAATCAAAAAATAATTTTTGTCAAATATAAAATCAAAATAAAACTTACGAAATAAGCAAAACTACAGCTACAGCAATGCCTGGATTTGAAGAATGGTTTTCGGTCTTCAGTGGGTAAAGTGGAATTGAATTCGAGGTATTTGTAGAAATTAAAATGGAGTCATTGCTTACAGTAAATGAAGTTGTGACGTATTTTACGTCATTTATCGTGACGTTTTTTACGTCATTAATCACGTGACGTTTTGTCGTCTGCCTGACATTGACTTGAGTTGTGGAAACTCCAAGCGTGGTGAGATATTGTGTAGTAATAATACGGTCCGCTGATGATGTAGACATGGTTAAATATTGTGACGTTGTCGTCATACTTTCCGTCGTTTGTTCACAAGAGACGTTCAAGATTTTAAAATCACTTTTAAGGGATTCACACAGTGGGTGTTGGTCCAGACATACCTGTTTTTCGGAACACTTGATGTCGTCTGTAAACCAAGGTTGGTAATCTCTGATATATTGTGGAAGACAGACTTTAAGAAGGTTTGATAAAAAATCACAATCATTGGAAACACACTCGTGTAAACACAACATAGAAAATTTCCCAGGCGGTGGACACGGTACACAGTTGTACCATTCATCCAAGGAAGCAGGGTATCTCTGAAATAAATTCAATAGTATAATTAGATATGTATACATTATTTTTTTCTATTTGTAATATATTGTTTTATCAATGTTTTATATTTACCATTTGAAAATTAAAGTTTGTTTCAAATTGAGTTGCTAAGTTTGATAAATAATGACGTTTTACGTGTCATTCGAGTTTTTACGCAAAAGCCATAGTGACGTCACAGTAGCAGAATTTAATATTTGCAATAATATACAATTATTGCTGGTTTTTGAGGTCAATACAATGATTTAGCCATCTGAGGAGTACAATATTCACCGAGCCCGAAGGGCGAGGTGAATATTGTACTTCGAAGATGGCTAAATCATTGTATTGACCGAAAAAATCAGCAATAATTGTTTTATTATATGATTCACTGATAAAATGATACAGCTAATTACTTGCTTGCATTTTATTAAGCCCTAGCCAAATACAAGAGAGTAGCAGAATCTAAATGTGAATAAACCTTACCAGTCGTATCAATTTGAAATGTTTTTTAAAATCAATTTTTGTAAAAAAAAAAAAAAATGCCATGAGAGAAATATATATTGTCAGTCTTTTTTATGGAATAGATTTTGAATGGAAGGAGTTTTATTAGGAAAAACTGACTACCAAAAAGTTTTTAAAAAAAATGTTGTTCAGAAAAAGTGTTGGAGGGGGATGTGTGTCCCTGCATCCCCTCTTACCTCCTCACCCAAAATATATATTTGCTGTTTTTTCACATGAAAATAAAAATCATAGTCGTTTAAATAGCTTTTAAATAGCTTTTTAAAACAATTTATATCAATTTGGAATTTCCGAATCTATTTTTAGGTAAATGTAGAGGAAATAAATCCTTGTATTGACCTGGAACGTCACGTGCAGGTCAATACAACGTAATATTTTTCTAACATAGTTGGATCTCAGCCAATCAGAGAGATTGAAATTATTCAATCATATAATAAAAATTATTATATTTTCTACATGAACTAGAACTGTATTGTTTTTCCTACCGATATTACCTTGATTGTACACATGCCTTTAACTTCGCCAGCCCTACACATCCAAATGATCAGTGGCCAGAAAAATCTATTCATATCCAAACCGAATCTCTGGCAATCTCGTCATGATGTGATTCCAGTGATGACGTCAATTTCAAAATTGGATCCATAAATAGTAGCAAAAACCCAAAAAAGTATTTTCCTCTTCACGTAATCCATCTTTTAAAAAATATTCCCTTTTAATTGACGTTGGTCAGCTAGCTTTCGTAGAGTACTTCAATCTTTCCAATTGCGACTGAATTTTCATGTGTCTTCATACATACGAATTGAAGTATGTTTCCTGGCTTACGAGGAAATGATACCGATGCCACTTAATCCTGTGTATTCGAATATTTCAAATTGAGAAAGAAAAATCAGCTGTGTTGTGTATGATGTTGCTTCAGCTATAGCTATCGGTTTTAAAGGACATTCCCTCTTCCTCATTATTATATCGGCTTATTGTAAATACGCTCTACTTTACTCTAGTGTTTTGTCGTACAACGGATATGACCAAAAGATTGATATACACATGGAAATGTGATAACATACGGAAATGACGTTAAGATAAAAAAAAAGTATTAAGGCTGTTGCAGATGAAATAATCAGACATTTACTACAATGCAACTCAAAATGTAATCTATTGAGCTAAATATTTTTTCTCTCTCAAAACTTTAAACTATAATACCTGTAGTTTACTTATGTAAGCACACTTTGGGTCAGATGTGCAATTCTTTACAACATTCTGTCGAAACATTTCCAACGGTTGATTAATTTACTTAATTTACAAAACTATTCGTAAATATTTATCATTATATTGAGCCTTCGGATAAAGAAATACGCCTGTCGCCGCAACTCTTGATAAAATAAGTATGTTTTGTTATTAGAACAATACACAATGTATTGCGTTTTCCTTTTTGAAAAGTTTCTTAATACAGTTTTCTTATTTCTAGACATCTGTATTTGAAATAAATTTATATTGATTGATTATTAGTTTCTTCTCAGAAAAAATGTAACGTGGCCATTATTTAGCTGTGTTGGACCAATGTGAACAATGAAGTCATGCCGTTTTCCTTTTAACATAACTCCCCCTCCTCCCTAAAAATCACAAAAAAAAGAAATTCTTACTAAATAATGAATAAATATACAATGTATAAAGTACAGATAAACACTGAACATTTTTAAGCATGTAAACCCGTAGTATATTTTAGTAGATTTTGCTCTTCAAAATTCAATGCTTGTAATAAGTATCAGCATTGCACTCATCTGATATTTCACTATAATAAGCAGCGAGGCCATCTTTAATTAAGATTTTCTTGTCCTCTCCCGACTGAGGGTAAAATTATTTACTAATCGGTAGGTAGGTACCTAGGCCTAAGGCGGAAAAATCTTTTTTTTTTTCTAGAAAAATTAAACATATTTGTTGACGGGATATGAGGATCAGTTAAAAGAAAAAAATATATTGTGTCTTGGAATGTAAAAAAAAATTGAGTCGGGCCATTTTTAATCAGTCGGTTGGGAGAGGACAACCAAACATTTTTTTTTTAATTTACAGATGGACCATAAAATCCATTAAATACATAAATAATCTGTATATACATACTAACAAATATTTTTTGAGTATTAATATCAGGAATGTTTTGATTAATGTTTCATCCAATTATATTCGTGTCTCCCGGTCGACGTCATTTGTAATGACGTTATCTTCACATAGCTCGTCATCACAGTTCGCTTTAATACTCTCATCCTCTTCGAATATTTCGTTGTTTTGAAACACGGCGACAGTTTGAGATTCGACCCCAGGAACATGGTTGTAATATCCCTTTTGAATTTCTTTTGACGTCAGGTACCCGTTGTCATGTGACGTCACCCTATGTTTGAGCAAGACACATAGTATGCTGCAGTCCTTTTCTGTTCTTATGATCGGTGAACGCGAGTCAGTAGAAGTTTGGCGGTAAAGAGGGCTTTCAAAATTAACATAGTAAATCTAAAACGAAAGAGTATAATATCAATTCAGCACATATTACATGTATTTATTACTTCAAACAATTAGTTTCTAGTACCTTGATTTAGTATACATGTATTATAAATGCTTTGGAATCCTTACATTGATGTTCTCTAGTGAAAACAGTAGGTCTTTAGACGAAATCGGTGAAGATTGATATTACAACATAGTGGTTTTTATACTTAATTAAAGAAAAACACGAATGTCCTTACTTTCTTTACTTTCCAGAAAGCAAAAACGACAGCTGCGAATACAGCAAACCTGTTAAAATGATCAAAAATAAAATCAAAATATTATTTATGTGATTAAGCAAATTAGAGACCCAGGCCCCATAAACTGAGAAAGACTTGAACCTAAACGTCAGATCAAATGAACTTTTGAAATAATATTAATTCTATTCATCCACCAAAAATTTAATTGGGTGTTTGTACTAGTATTTGAATAGTTTTTGATGTATCAAGACATCAAAGTTTTGACTTAATAAAACCTTTTTCTGATTTTGAACTTGAAGTCGGTTGAAAGACAAAAACAAAAAAAATCAAGAATAAAAACTTACACAGTAACTACAACACCTATTATAATAAATAATAAGTCATAAGATTTAGGCTCCATGCTCGGTGGTTCTTGTGGAATGGCTGTAACAGAAATGGTCAACGTCGTGTCATTGCTCATTTCGATAAACGATGTTGTGAGAGATTCTGTGACGTTTGTCACGTGATCATTGGTCGTCTGCGTCGTTCTCATAGGGGTTGTGGTGGAGAAGTAGGTTGTGGTTCTGGTGTAAAACGGTGTTGTTGTGGTGGCTCTCGTCGTGGTAGTGGAAGTGGTAGTGGTGGTTGTTATACAGGAATCCGAAATATTTTGAAAAACTTGTTCATCATCAAGACCACAGGAAGGTCGTTTGTTCAAACATGTATGTTTTTCTACGCACTTGATTTCATCGGTAAACCATTGCTGGTAGTACTGGTTATATTGCGAGAGGCAAACTTCAAGCAGTTTTATCAACACAGTACAATCGATGCTGTCTTGTGAACACAACAAGGAGAAATTCCTTGGAGGTGGACACGGTACACAGTTGTACCATTCCTCAACAGAAGTAGGATACCTCTAAAAAATAGTAGTATAGTTTTTCGTTTAGTGCTGCATGGTTATATATGTATGTTACGTAGGTTTTCAAGTTACAGTTCAATACTCTTATAACAAATTGACCCCAAAAACAAGTAATTTTCCTTCCCTGTGACTTCAAAATTAATGAAATATAGCAATTAGTAATAAAGCCCAAAAGCCATAGAAACAGTACAATCGAGAGTAGAGAAAGACGGACTTCTGGAAAATATTGGGTGCCATAGAGGAGTAAGCATCCCTTTAAACCGGTCACACCCTTTGCTCCTTGTAAAACGGGAAAATATGGTGACAATTAATTTCACAACAGGATGTGTTTGTGAAACACTGATGCTCACTTTTGGCAAAAATTAATGTTTCTTAAATGCATGTCCAACTCCCTAGTAAATAGAGGAAAAATGTTATCCAAAGAAAGGACTTATCTCAATGAATATACGGTGAAATATGAAAGTTGAAGCTCTAAACACTCAAAGGTTTAAGGCAAGTTTAAGTTTTTAAATGTGGGTCAAATCCAAGGTTAAGATCTAAGGGAGGGCCAATGTAAAGGTACGCAGGGAGGGGGGGGGGGCTTGTTATAAGAATTACACATGCGAAATATGAAAGCCCTAACAACAACTGTTCAAAGGTTTTACCCAAGGTTATTTTTTTTAAAGAAGGTCAAATTCCAAGGTTAAAAGGTTAAAATAGTTGCTATCCAAAGGAAGGCTTTGTAACATGAAATACAACAGTAAATTAAGAAGCCCCTCGTGCTACAGTTTATGTGCTCAAAGGATATGTCCAAGGTTTAAGATATTAAAAGTGGGTCATAGGTCAAAGTCAAACTATTAATATATACAAATACAAGGAAAGGTCTTGTCACAATGAATGCACTTGAGAAGTACCAATCACTAGCAACACTTTTCTAAAGCAATGCCAAAGGTAAAAGTACTAGTATAGTAAATTCTTGCAAAAGTTGGTCAAAATCCAAGGGCAAGAGGCCAAGAGATTCCAAATTATAAGTATCCAAAGAAAGGGATAGGGCAAATGAAATATGAAAGCCATATCTCCAACCAATCGGAAGTTATTGCGGACAGACAGATGGACAGTCAGGGCAAAAACTTTATATTCCCGAATCTTCGAGTACGGTGGCAAGATTGTAATTATGGTATAACAAATAGTATTCACAACGAGAATCAGTATTCGGCTGAATAATAAATTGTATTTGTAGATCGACCATTGAAATGTTCTCTTCAGACGAGACAGTTAAAATTCTTGTTTCACCAACTTTTATGTCAATAGCTTGCCTCGCTTTACGAATTATGCGTACTTAAGAGTATGACCTTGGGCTTAGAATCAACTATGACAACTTTATATGCAGGTGTTAAAGACACATGTATTTATGTTACTCAGCTCACTATAAAAAGGTTTTTAAAGATTAAAGATAATGAAAATTTCCATGCATTTTATAGATTTTGCGATTTTTTGTGTTACCTGTATTGTACACATGGCTAAACCTCCACAAGCCGAGCACAGCAAAGTGAGTACAGAAAGAAAATGTCCACTCATAACCACTCGATTCCAAGGATTCTCATGACGCCATTTTCTCTTTTATAAACAATAAAATAATTCAAATAAAACTGATTATGGCGAAATTTCCTTGATTTAATGTCCGTATTTAAATTTTTTCTGTCTAGTTTCAAAACACAGTGAGTTTAAACTAAATCCCATATATTCTTTTGTTTCATGATATCGGTGATTACTGCTTTCAAACTTATCGAAGAAAACCAGAAAATATAATGGCCCAGTCGCTGATTAGTAGTCACTTTATATCAAACACTGCACATTAAACATGCTTTTGGTTATCAATAAAAAGAAAATCAACGCCTCCCTAAGTTACTGCATCAATGCATCCCTGAATTACCCGAATGACCTTGAATGACCTTGATGACCTCGTCCCACGCATCGTTTGATTTCAGTTTCTTCGTTTATAGCAGCTAAAGATATTTATGTAGATTCTGAAGTACCAGGCAAGTTTTGTACCACGAAGGAGGCTCTACTCACCCAGCGGATGTGAAATTTTTTTAAGGGCGATGTTTCTTTAAGAGCCTCTGACAAGAAGAAAGAGGAAAGGCGGAAGTATTTACGTTTTTTTTCTTTGGGAACAGGAATTTAATACTTTGAATTTGTCTCTTAATAAAAATTAGCCTTCTTTAGTTATTATTAAAAATTCATGGTGATTTTGTATCGATTGTTGTTTTAGTTGCTATGTCATGAAAGATACATCTATTTGTCATAGTGTAAATGTAATAAATTCATGAAAATCTAGAATAAGTGTTAGCTGATGGGATGTACATGTATTTTTATCATATGATATAGGATAGAGAATATAAAGATTTGGTCACTGAGGAGAGTATGCGTACATAATATACACGTGTATATAAATATGGTTGAAGTACTTCTCTCATTAGCTATTTAATCATTATTAACACAAGAAGCTTATTACACAAATTTTTCGAATCCAGACATCACTTGTTATAAAGAAATGGGTCGGACTATACTATATTCCTGGATAAGACAGATTTACTGAAAAAGTCTGTACGTACTTTTAAGGCGAGATTACGGAATAAATAATATTCGAATGAGACAAGTTCCACTGTACTTACTTATTCTGATACCTTTTTTCAAAATCTTAAGGTTCCAGTATCTATCTTCCCAGGATTTTTAACTAGACCAGATGAAGTAAGCTTTCAAATGCTGGAAACTCTTTTAACAAAATACATATATTGCACTTAATTTGTCATGTTTGTGAATTTTATTGGTTTTCATTCGGGAACTGATCTACCTTTAGCATGTAAACATGCTAATAAATTCGACCCATTAACCTCATTTTATTTACTCTTATCATGCATATAATGCATAAATTATTATATCAACAGATCAAGGTTACACCAAATTCACTGTGTTTTTATAGCCTGATACATAAATATAACAAAATTCTTCAATTCAGTTATATAAGTCAAAAGACATAAATACACAGTATTTACAATATTAATATGCTTGGAACTAAATTAAAAGATCATTTATAAAGCAGGTGGGAATTCATCAATTTCGACTGCGAGTTACGGAGATCATTTGAAAGATATAACTTACCACATCTAGTCCCTACATACCACTCCTCTGAAGATACTAATATACGCGACAAACACTGATGTTCACGCCGTGCTTGTAAGTCCTTGCAAAAGGAGTGTGTTTTTTATTGACAACAATTAAGTCCTTATCCTCATTTTATAATGATCCTCGACAGTTTCATATTTAAACAGTAGAGACATCTTAACAATGATGCTGCATACATGCTACACCACTGAGAGCTTATAAAACATTTAACAAGAGGCCCATGGGCCACATCGCTCACCTGAGCACTGTGACTAGGAAAAAGTAGAAATTGGTTTATTATTTAATAATTTAAATCCAAAAGTAGTCCCAATACCAATCCTGGCTTTGCTATTCTTGATAAGATGATTTTTAAAGAATTTTCATATATATGTCTATGAAAAACTTTGGTAGGCCATTGTGGCCCTGCCCTACCCCCGGGGTCATGATTTGAACAAACTTGAATCTACACTACCTGAGGATGCTTCCATATAAATATGATCAATTATGGCTTTGTTATTCTTGAGAAGAAGATTTTTAAAAAATTTTCTATATATTTCTATGTAAAACTTTGGTCGGCCATTGTGGCCCCTCCCTACCCCCGGGGGTCATGATTTGAACAAACTTGAATATACACTACCTGAGGATGCTTTCATATAAATATGATCAATAATGGCTTTGTTATTCTTGAGAAGAAGATTTTTAAAGAAATTTCCTATATATTTCTTTGTAAAACTTTGGTTGGCCATTGTGGCCCCGCCCTACCCCGGGGGTCATGGTTTGAACAAACTTGAATCTACACTATCTGAGGATGCTGTCATATAAATATGATCAATTATGGCTTTATTATTCTTGAGAAGAAGATTTTTAAAGAATTTTCCTATATATTTCTATGTAAAACTTTGGTCGGCCATTTTGGCCCCGCCCTTACCCGGGGTTCATGATTTGAACAAACTTGAATCTACACTACCTGAGGATGTTTCCCCATAAGTTTCATCTTTCCTGGCTCAGTGGTTCTTGAGAAGATTTTTAAAACATACCATCAAATTTTCATTAATTCCCAATTATCTCCCCTTGAATGAGAGCCTGGCCCTTCATTTGAACAAACTTGAATCCCCTTCACCCAAGAATGCTTTGTGGCAAGTTTGGTTGAAATTGGCCCAGCGGTTCTTGAGAAGAAGTCGAAAATGTGAAAAGTTGACAACGACGACAACAACGACGACAACGACGACGACGACGACGACAGACAACGGACAAATTGTGATCAGAAAAGCTCACTTGAGCCTTTGGCTCAGGTGAGCTAAAAACAAATGAAATTCTCTGAAAGTGTATCAGATGTTCGCTTTATGAAATCCAAGAAAAACAGCTTTTCACAAAACCTCTGGAAGAGTTCCATTTGTGTCTGGCATCTTTCTATAACGGCTTATCAATAGAGTTTTGTTTAAAATCGTTATATTACGTAACGGTTCCACGTTAAGAGCTCCGGAATGAGTCACAAGAAAATCGAACGATATGCTATAATGTGACTATTATGAGCTCTTATTCAATACGGAACTTGTATTATTAATCATTAATTAATAAATTTAAGGAGGTTTGAAAATCAAACTGTAAAAAAAAAAATACCTATGTATAGCGTAATGAGAAAAAAGGGATATATTTTTTTAAATGAACTAATTATAATTGCTTCATTTTTTCCCATACTAAACGTAATAACTTATCAATCGCTGACTTCCGCATGCTTGACGTTGCACTTAATGATCCCGATATCGTACAGTTAAACTCTCTAATACTATCAAGGTGACATGAAAAAAAAATATAGAGGTGAAATTTAAAAACTCATCAGCATACGTCGATCGTGGGATTTAAAAAGATTATACACCAGAGGAGGTGCAAGTCTAAAAACTTCTTATATACATTAAGTACATTGTAAACCAAAATGTCGGTATCAAAATAACAACACAATTTGTCTATCTTATAAGCTTGAAGAGCTGCGTGTTTTCATTTAAAAAAAAATTTTGCTACATGTAACCCAAAGATTAAAAAGCTCACTTTAATGAATGCTATCTTAAGTAAAACAAAACCTTACACGGTCCGTGTAACACTTAACAATTCAAATGTCTAAAATGATTTTGACTTTTAGAATGTTAATATATTAAATTAAATTTCTAAATTTCAAAAACTTAAACTGATTTGGTATTTGAAATTTCAGGATTTCGGATTTTAATATTTTACATTTTTACCTTATATTTTCAAAATTCAACTTTTCAAAACAGATTCTTGTACTTTAAACTTTTAAGTTTTTAATCTACTGTTTGTTCAGAAAATGCACGCTTAGCAATCCAAAGTTCAGTAACATAATTTGTCCTCTGATTATTTGAAATTAACTTCAAACATCTAAATTTCGACTTTCAAACGCTTTAGATTTATAGAAATTTGGAATTTTGATTCAAATGTTGAAATATCAAATAACCGAAACACTTAGGAGTTTTTATAATTTTACTTTAAATATCCAAAATATCAAATTTCCAAACCCGATTTGAATTCTGAATATTAATTCAATATTTCAACTATCTAAAAGCTCATTTGCGTAACCAAGAGTTTTTGAAATAGTTTCAAAATTCAAACCGGGTTTGGAATTTGATATTTTTGTTTTTTGAAGTAAACTTCTAAAAACTCAAAATGTAAAAAGTGTTTCGGTTATTTAAAAGTTTAGTGTTTGGATCAAAATTCTAAATTTCTAGAAATCTAAAACGTTTGGAAGTTGGAAGTTTGAAGTAAATTCTAAATACCGGTAATCAAAATACAAAAAAATGTTGTTGAATTTTAGATTGTTAAGCTAAAGTTTTTGAAGAAACGGTAGATTAAAGACTAAAAAGTTTGAAATACAAAATAGGTTTTTGGAAATTTGAATTTTGAATATTAAAGGTAAAAATCTAAAAACTTAAAATTCTAAAACCTGTTTGGAAATTTGAAAATTTAGATGTTTGAACTAAAATATTTAATTTCAATAGACCAAATCAGTTTGAGTTTTTGAAAGTTAGAAACTTAAAGTAATATGTTACATGTGTAACATCTAAAACTTAAAATCATTTTAGAAATTTGAATTGTTAAGTGTTACACGGACCCTCACACATACAATGTACATGTAGATACATTTCCATAGTACAGGTACTTCAAAATGAACCTAGCTTAACTTTAAACATTATCCCTATTTAATCGCATTATAAATGTTGGTCATGCAGATCCAGCTTCCAAAGATATGTGTTATACTGTGCATTCCTGAAAGCCGTTGAAAGAAGTTAACCTAAATATATAATTATATAGTTACTTGGAATTAGAACACTTATAAATATTTACCTGTTCGTTCACATGGGATCCAGCATTCCACATAAGTTTGTAGGTGCATTCCTAGATCTTTGTACCCTCTGACAGGTGCGTCTCTGCTTCGGGTAAGACTTAAATTAAAGTTACTTGGGAAAAAACGACTATAATGAATCTAGGTTACATCCAGCATCCGAAGCATGCAGGTCTAAAAGTTTGTATCCCTAGATGAATCCTTCTGGCTAATTTGGATTAGGTATATATGGCTTAGGCATTTCTTATACAAATGAAATCTCCAACACATCTGTTTGCATTTTCTCCAAAATTTAACTTAACATATATTCCAGTTGTTAATTAACTTCAAATGCAAAATCAATTGTAAGAATTAGTGTATGTAATTCATGATCACAATAAACATCTTCCAAATGCTAATTTGGTCCATTTAAAGATAGGTACAATTGAATTGATATCTTTAATTACTTGCAATAACAATGACACTTTCCGCGTCACAGCTGGCGCAAAAGAAAACTTAAATACAAGCCTGATATACAATTTTTATCAATAAGAAATGTAGGTCATGTTCAGCATTTGAAAAAACATAAAACGAATTGAACCTAGGTATAATTGAATTGTACTAAAATCCTTTGTAGGAACCTATCTTCAAATCAATTGTATTCTTTAAATCAATTATACCACAGTAATCCTCAAATGAATTAGAGATAGGGTTCACCTATCTTTAATTGAATTGTTCCAAAAGATAGGTATAATTCATTTGTACCTAGAAATTATGTGGCCTAAGGTTAACTTGTACCTATCTTTAATTCAATTGTATCTATCTTTAATTCAATTGTACCTATCTTCAATTTATTTGAACTTATTTGAACCTGGTCAAATATTTGAATATATGTCAAGAAATGTGCATCAGTTGTTAATTAACTTCTTTGAAATGTAAGTCAGATTCAGTATTTGAAAAAAGTCAAGTCAGCATCATCCATGAATACAGTGTTTTAATTCAAAAAAGTGCATGAAAATATAGTCCAAGGTTACTTGGGGATGAGCCAGTTTTTAACCTGGTCCATTAGGTCAGGTAGTTTAACCCAAGAATGATTCAGTTCTAGTACTTGGAAAAGAGACTATAGGTAGGACGCTTGACTTCGTCCAGGTGAGCTTAAAATGATGGGATTTCGAGTTTTGACAATTTTAAGTATGTCAAGTTTTTTTTCTGGCTGGCCCCCAAGTTTCAAAAAGGTTGCTACGTCTCCGTTATAAATTAAGGTCTTTAAGAGGTCGTTTTTCAAATTTCCAATGTGGTCATAACCGACGGTCATATTTCAGAGAGAATTGGGACAAAGCAATCTTGAACAAAAAGCAGTATTCAATTTTAACATGTCCTCCAGCCAAGACTTTTTGATACGCTACTCTCTTCATAAATGAGGGTATCAGAAATCCTTGGATAGCGAAGATGAATTTTTAAATGAAAGAATAATTCTCTCCGATAGATAAAATGAACGGCTTTGATCTCTTCAAAGATTTGTATTTATTAAATTTATAAATTATAATAAATGTTTTAACAAACTTTTTTTTTATTTTTTGGTTTCATGAACAAATGTAACAGAGGAAAACAAAGAGCCAATATGGAAGTATTCTGAATTTTTGTGAGGATTTTGAAGTTAATTCGATACTAAAGAATTCCATTTCTCTTTGTAGGTATATAAGTGACTATGATGACTCACTTTATGGACAAATAACAGAAGGTTTCGCCCTTCTTTTGCTGAAGCGAAACATTTGCCGTAGTTTCCTTTTTCCCTCTTAAACTTCGGCACTTCGTGTTCTCTAAGTCTTCAAGTTTCACAGAGGAGTAGGGTGACTTGAGTGAAAACTTATTCATGTTGTACATTCCCTTTTATCTTAATTTCATATTAGTTCTGGGTGTGTGTGTGTGTTTTATTCGAATTTTGGCAATACGCCTCCCATGAACCGAAAGATTCGTTCATTGTGCTGTTATGCATTCTCGGCCATTGCATATAGCTATATAGGCTCAAAGGAGTTCAACCTTTTCTCTCTTTTGTAAACGTTTTTTTTTTCCTATCTATATAGATTGAAACGTTCAATTGAGTGAAGGGAAAGCACTCTTTGCATGTACCTCCACAAAAAATTAAACAGCCCTCTTTTTACTGATGAAGGAAACAAAGACACCATTTAACTTGGTGGTAAATTTTAACATCCTTGGTCTTATATTTTATGTGTGTGAATTTTATTTCCCCGTAATCGAAGATTCAATGTTAATAGTTTTTGCCCTGTCCGTAAGCGCTCTTATTTTTGGCATGTGTATTTCTTGTGACAAAGTCTTTCCATGGTAACAATAGATTGTGACCTTGACCTTTGACCCACTTTAAAAAAAATAACCTTGGCCATCACTTTAGAACAGTTTGTACTTGGGATAGCCGCTTTTATATTTTTAAGTATATTCATTAAGATAAGTCATTCCTTATGATTTCTTAGAGTAACAACATTTTTGAGGGTTTTACTTGCATTTTTAAAGCTTTGCCATCAAATGCCATAAGGGGGCATCAGCGTTTCACAAACACACTTTGTTTTCCTTATTAATAATTTTCAAACCTAGTAGACAAGTGTAAACTATGCAGTTTTATTTTTAAGTTTTATTTAAAACAGACATTAGTTGTCCACAAGGATGATCTTTCTTTGCTACACTTACACAAACATTTCTCCCTAAATGGGTCCTGCTAATTAGTGACAAATATTCATATCAAATAAATTTGACAAGAAAAAATATATAACTGTTTCTTATTGAGAGTTTATTTAGTACAAAATTTTACATCAATTAAAGATAACATTCAAAATTCCATAGAGTAACATGAGAAGTATTTTTTTTTACCAACACAATATCTAGATTATCTACATAGATAAAATAAATATATCCCATGAACCATTATGCCTTCTGCTGACTCTAATGCTTTTTTATTGCTTTTAAATAGACATATGTTAAGTATTTAAATTAATAATTATATGTATAAATTATATACACTATTTACAGTATATACAATACATAATTATATGTTAAATATTATATACAGAACATTCAATCACTTACAGCAATACTGCTGCTTAGCACCAACTTTCATTACATTCTCTACAAACAGCACATTAACTAATTAATCCATATTGTAAACACCGCTGTTAAAGAAATGTATTGGACTTATATATTTGGAAAACTTAAGCAATGCAGTTATCTATATCCAATTCACTCTGAAAGTTTTGTCAACGTCACTAAAATGTTTATCAAAGTCTTTAAGATGTTTAAAATATGGCTTCTCTTCATATTCTAACCAAAGTCATGGTTTCAGTTGCTTTTAACTACATCATACTTCCACTGAAATTCTCTATTTTTGGTCCATCTTAAAGCTTTTATATTCACTTATAAAAATTTGTTGGGAAAAAAAAAATTTAATTTAATTAGTATTTTAAAAAAAAATATCACCCTTCAAGTTGTGCATAAATTTATACATATTATTTTGACAGTAAACAGTAGGGATGGGTATCGCCAAAAATTTTGTATCGTGATATATCATGATTTTTTTCCCAGAATATCACGATAATATCATGATATTTTTACAAGCAATTTTTACAATGACTTTAAATGAAAAGTTATTATTTTTCTTTAAATGTGCTAGAAAAACAAAATTTCACTTCTTTTGAAATCATTATGTACATAAATACAATTATGTTTGGATGGTAAAATGCATTTTACAACATTTTTTAGCATTGTAATTTGAAAAACAAACTGCATAATATGTACCTAAAGATGATTACAAGAGATAAACAAAAAATTGGTTACTTCATACAAATGAACTTTTAAAACCATGCATTAAAAACAAACTGCACCACAGATAGATACAATATTGGTTTTCATCAAATGATCTTTTAAATACAGTCTGCAAGAAGTGCAAGTCACAGAATAGGAAAAAAATCCTGTTTTCATGTACAGTACAGTATGTAGAAGAACATTCATTAAGTCTTCTTCTTTAATTTAATTAACATAAGAAGAACAATGCTTATTCAACAGTAACCAATAGATTACAACCTATCAATACAAAGCAACAATTTAGTATATCAGTGTATATACATGTACTTAGTATATATAACCTTCACCTTTAGGGTGGTGTTTATACAGTCAAACTCCATTATCTCAAATATGATAGGGCTATCATAAAATATATAATATTGAGATATCTGAGATTGTGAGATGCTTAAGTTAAGATAAGATAAAAATTTGTATTATGACAAGATTCATAGCAAAAAAGCCTAAAGATAATTCATGTTTGAGATGCAAAATTGAGATTTTTTTTTTATTATGACACGATTTTCTATAAAAACAAGGACATTGAAGACATATTGCAGAGTTATTGAGATACCAGATTTATTATGACAGGATTCACTGTAACACTGTAAAATCACATATTTTCATGGGGTCAAAATTTCGAGGTTTGATGTGGTTATTGGTTTGTAGGATTTAATTATATGTGTAAACAATGATGCATAAAAATTTTACATTTTGTGGTTATAACAAAAGAAAATCTCCTACCTCAAAAACAACGAAAATTAGTGATTTCACCATATACAGTAAAAAATGCTTATATCAAACATATTTATTGGTATAAGAAAGTGAAGCTTACAGCGAGGTTTTTGTTCCCCTCGTTTTAAAAAATATTGTAAACAAAATATACATTTATAACAAATTACAATTACATGTGTATTACAAAAAAACACATACTTCCCTGGCACTTATTTATATCGTGTTTTACTGATAACCCACGAAATATCTCAAGAACAAGAAATACTTTTATACAATTGCAGGATTGTCAGAAAAATTATATCTCATGATTTGATGTACCAGAGCTATTTCTACATAATAAATTCTACAAAAAACTTTGAATACAGTGTACCCAAGGGCCCTTACAAATACATTTCCCAGATACTGAAGTCTGACTGTATTCAGAAATATATGCAAATGAACACACAGTGCAATGTGTATCACATCTATATATAAGTAGATAAATGCATGAAACATTGAATGATTAAATAGTATGTTCCATACGAAGAGTATTTATAAACATGTACTTATATAATCACAGACACGACACAAACTACACATATATCTGGCAAGAGAGTCCATGATTCAATCAAACAAAATGCCTCTGTGTTTTAAAAGTTATAAAATCATAACAATATAGTACTGATATATGACACATAAAACATATTTCTGTTTTGACTTTCTCTCTGTCTCTTTCGTTCTCTTTTTCTGCCTCCTCTCTCAATTATTTCTCCATCGTTTACTTTGCTCTAGCATCATATACCATTTTAAATGCCTGCAGTGATAAATAATGCGTGAATTTTAATAATATGATCAAATTTAATTTCAGGAAGTTAAATCCAGGAAGGTAGTGTACAAACAGGAAGGCACATCCCGTGTGCTATGCACATGTTGACATTTACACTGTAAGCTTCCTGCTCAATTTGCATTAAAAAAAAATAGAGTTCCGCATATCAAATTTTTCATCATTGAATAGTATTTTCTGAATGAAATATAACACTGATTTTGTGTAACAAAAATTCAAATCCTGTAGTGATATTTATAAGTGAACCAGGATACAGTTTTTTTCCTCTCTATAAGCTTCAACACTTACAGATACATGTAGTATGACAGAAAAAAGAAAAACATGTTTTTTCTATATATATTTAAATATATTTAAACCTTCCTTTAATTGATAAAATTGGATAACTTAAAGACTGGAGGTATTTTATTGTATATTAGTCACTATAATTTATGTGGGTAATTTTATTCTCCGTTACTTTGATATCACCTGTAAATGTATAGGCATCAGGAAATACATTTTATGGTAAAAATATCCTGATAATATTAATGATAGCATTAACATTTTGTTCTGTGTTATAAAATAATCGCTTATACAGGTAATCTCTGGCTCTAAGGAACCTCCTGTTGAAGACTTTTCATATTTTCCTTATACAGAATAAAAATTTTAGATTATAACCGAGTTTTATTGTATATAAATGTATGAAACTATTGACCATGGAGGAGGATCTTACTTTCTGCATAGCAGCGATCCAGATTTGTCCAGGTTTTTTGTTCCCCCCACTGTCCACCATCATCTTAATGATGTTCGTCCCTCCAGTGGTGTTGGTGTATTTTATTGCAATGCCCCCAGCTAAGGTGTTGCCTTAAAATCATATAATGAACAAATTATTACTGGTAGAAATCTCTACTAAATTAACAACAGATAAATTCAATACATTATGATGCCTAAGGTGAAGCATAGAAATTGAATCATCCAGGGATTTTACCCATAATATTGACCTCTTAAACTTTAAACTCTGACCTTGTGAACAAAAAATGTGTCTTTATCATCCTTCAACAAGTAACTGATAAATACTACTATGTATGGAGTTTATACAAACAAACTTATATATACATATATGATAAAATGGCCACATGAGATTCTTGCGATTATCTCTTTACTTCTAGTATTTCTCTATTATGCAAAAACCATGTTCAAATTATAGTAATATATTTTTTCATGCAAATATCAAGTGATTTGTTTTTTAAGATATATTCACCTTTTTAAAACATTCTATTTGAATTTTTCTTTGTTCAATAATGCAAATATCA
The DNA here is from genome assembly GCF_032062105.1 of Saccostrea cuccullata. Lineage (NCBI taxonomy): Eukaryota > Metazoa > Mollusca > Bivalvia > Ostreida > Ostreidae > Saccostrea > Saccostrea cuccullata. The sequence goes on along the minus strand of NW_026923633.1, from coordinate 184,997 downwards.
AGTGATTCTGAGTTCATGAATTACATGTATGAGAAAAATATTCTAATAGTTTCTTAAAAATTGGGCTTTTGTATATATACATGTAAATGCAAAATTTGATACACGACAGAATGGAAGACAGACAAGACAAACACTCTACACCCCAGCCATATTCATGCTGAGGTTAAAAAAAAAACAACTGTTTACACAACATTAACGAGAAAATGGTCTCCAGTGTAACACAACAATACACAACAAAATAATTTTTACAAGTTTAGTAGTTTACCTGAGTAAATTTCATCTGAGAGCGATATGGGGCAGAAAAAAAACACACATAATAGAAACATTTGCAGCCAAAATATTGATAACATAATTTAACTTCTTTGACTATTTCATTCAATTCAGCCAATATTACGCAAAGCATTCTTCTAGTGGTTGAATATCACTTTGTTTTAAAAAAGAAATCTTTTCACCTTCTTCATCTTTGCCTGATGGTAGAATCTGCAAGGTGTCGATTTTCTCAATCTGAACTGGTTCGTGTTTGTCATTATCTCCCTCAAATAGCAGCTGTCTATAATTAGATTTTAAAACAATTTAGGTCAAACCAATTACATGTAAATCTTTTGTTGTTCTGTGCAATCTGTAAGAATTAACATTCAGCATTAAAATACCTTAAAAATACATGTACAGTGTATAGTCAAATTATTTCTTAAAGCTACTCTTTATTCCACTTGTTAATTTCATATTCTATATTGGTCTTTCTGCTGGTTATCAATCAAATGTAGAAAATGGTTCTAAATTTTAACAACTGTCTCTACAGTGTATAAATACTAGCTTAAAATGGAATTAACACACAAAATCTTATTAGATAACTGAGCTCAATACTGCAATCACTATGCTACAAAAAAAACGTTTTTAAAATTTTTTTTTAAATCTTCCGACCATTTTATGAGAATGGACACCATTCAGAGTGTTCCTCACCTGTGATTGGCCGATAGTTTGACGAAAAAGAGAGATCCCTCATCTGGTCCTGTATCTGAATCAGTCACGTTAAAATAACCTCCTAAAAAAAAAAAAAAACAGCAGTATCTGTTAGATGATAAACATTTGTATCTTAAACTGCTAGAACTCATTATTGTGAACTCATTGCATGGTCATAAAAATTTGATATATCTATTAAAGAATTCAAAATAAAGACATTTCAACAAAAAAGGACTTTCGACAATTTGCTCAGACTTAAATTGAAACTCTTTGACATGTCAAAGGTATACCGTATTTCAGGGATTTCAATAATTTTGAAGTGAAGATGAATTGTCGATTAAAGAGACTGTTTCAGAATAATGTCCAATAGTTTATTTTGCTAATTTTTAATTCCAAATGACAAATTCTGGGTACTGAAACAGTGAAAAATTGCTTCCTGTCTCAACTTATTGTAAGCCTAGTAGCTAGAACTCAAAAAATCACACTTTGACAATCTACCAATTAAAGATCAACTAAATTTATATGACAGAAATATACCATTCAGCAGTGTTTTTAAATGCTTCTCAAAAAAGTCCTCCTCTTTCCGTGAAATCTCTACGCAGACTTGGCAATGACGGACTGGGTCCAGGAATAGCATTCTGGGTAAATTCACCTTCTCCTGACAACAGTCGTTACAGAAGCACTTTCCACAGCGACGACAGTGATGCTGAGGCAAAAAATAGGCAAGATCTGTCACCATAGTAATCATTTAGACTGTTTTTTTTAAATCTAAATATTTTAAATAACATTTTGGAATTGTTATATATTTTTATTTAACGCCTGTTCAGTGTTGCTTCTTTTAATAGTGTTTACCTTTCTTCTTTTGAAGAAATCAAATTTTGCTCTGCAGTTTTGACACAGTTTGCACTGGAAAAAAAGAAAGAGAAATATCCCTCTTGAATTCGAATAATTACAATATGCAACAATGAACTCATTTAGAAGACATTGGGCTTATTTTGTTTTGTTTTTTATGATGGGCGTATATTTTTTTATGCATAAAATTGATGCAATTTACGGAACTGTTCACTATGTCATTCCTGGTTCATTTAACTTACCTCATCGTCTGATACCCAGGGAGGTTCTGGGAGGGAAAATGGGCTCGAATCAGAGTCAGACACGGGGATCATTCGAAGTCCGCTCTTAGATCTCTCGAGTTTCTTTTCAGGTCCTGCCATCTTTGACAAAACACCTTTCGGAATCCCTCTTCTCAAATCGATAATCTAATTGACGCAAAGTACCTAAATGTATCCCGGGCGACGAAAAGTGATAATATATATAATCTATATATTTTTTTAAATTAAGATGTGTTTGCGAAACACTGATGTACCTGTATAGCAGCTTATGGCAATGGTTGAATTTTCTCAAATGTAAGTCAAGGTCAAGGTTAAAAGGTCAAAATTATTGGTACCCAATTGGCAAAGGAAGAACCCTCTCTACACTGCACACTAGAGAGTTCTGATTCTATGCTATTTTTTGTAGTTAAGAGTGTTCTGCCCTTAGATGTAAATTCTAAAAAATAGAAATTTACAGTATATTACTCAATTTTTAACCAATTCAAGTTTTCTGAACATTTTAAAAGGCCAAAATAAATTAATTGAAAATGTTAATTGCATGTATTTTCTCTGTGGAAGTAAACAACTGTGATTTCGATCTATTCACGGATACTGTGTTGTGTTTGAACATTTCTTCTGGGGGTAAATGTCACGTACCATAAAGTGAAAATTAAATAGATAAGCTTAATATTAACACCTTTTAATATGCAGTATATTTTCCCCAATGTCCAAAAAACATTTTGCAGTGGTGTAGAGAGTGTCCTTAAGGAATATAAATTATGAAAGCCTTATTTCTAACAATTAGAAAGTTGTGGCCAAAATTGTTATTTTTTTTTTATTAAAAAGTGGCCCACAATATAAGGTCAAGGTCAAAAATATTTATACCCATTGAAAGATGTCACCAAGAAACTCATGTGAAGTAATCTTGAAAGCCCTAGCACAATTTTAACTGATCAAAAGTTAGGGCTATGTTTTAAGTTTGCTATTTTTTTTTTATAAAAAGTGGATCAAACCCCAAGGTCAAGGACAAGAGGTCGAATTTGGTGGTACCTGAAGAAAGGTCTTGTCACAAGGAATATACCTGTGAAAATATGGAGCCACAGCCCCGCCCACTCCGGCCTAAGTTATGGGCAAATTTAAAGTTTTAGCGGACAAACAAATAAACAGAAAGACAGACGAATGGATTGACCATGCACAGGACCTTTCTTCAGGTACCACCAAATTCGACCTCTTGTCCTTGACCTTGGGGTTTGATATACACGGGTAAACGGGTCGACTTCTCGGGGAGGGGGGTCCAAGGTCACGGTCACTTTTTTGTTGTTTTAGTATATAACTTTAATAGCTCGGCAGATTCCAGGGTGTGTGTATGGATGTAACTGTTAGGCACATGCTTTATAACATAATTTTTTTTTTTAAAGTAGAATAATTATTAATTTTGTTTGAAGGTTAATTTTTCTTTCTAAAACATTCGAAGTTTTTGTTGTTGTTGTTGTTGTCGTTGTTAACAACAACAATGTTTTCAACATTTGGACGAAGAAACTTTCATTCCTCTTTATAAGACACTTGTCAGGACACATTTAGACTATGCGAGTTCGGTCTGGTTCCCTTTCAAATCAAGACACATAGAGATGATGGAAGGAGTGCAGAGAAGAGCTACCAAGCAGATTCCAGGATTGGCAAAATTAAGCCATGAAGAAAGGTTGAAGAAACTAAAACTACCAACGCTGAAGTACAGGCGCCACCGAGGAGATATGATTGAAGTGTACAAAATAACAAGTGGAAAGTACGACCCATTAGCAGCAGACTTTATCAAGTTAAGGAGAGACCAAGTTACTAGGGAACAAGGAAGAGGGAATTCCAAGAAGCTGTTTGTACAGAGACCGAGACTCAATATAAGAAAATTCAGCTTCAGTGTTAGAACTGTCAGTCTATGGAATAGCTTACCAGAGGATAAGTGCTAAAACTCTGAATACTTTCAAGAATAGACTAGACAACTTCTGTAAGGACCAGGATGTGCTCTATAATTACAAAGTAGACTTTAAAACCGATTACAACGGTAGTCACCCAAGTAGTCACAAAGCAAGTTTGGAGTCCGACGAAGAGGACCTTGACAGGACCTGTGTTGGAAAAATGCCATAAGTAACCATAAGTAAGTAACAACAACAACAAAGACTTCGAATTGTTTAGAATAAGTTCAAAGTAGATTTCATTTATTATAATAGATAATAATAAAATTAAATAATAAATATTTTGCAATTCATTTATCATTATTTAATATTATTTTAATATGTTTTTTCTGAATTCAACGGAAAAGGTGTAGGTTTTTAAAAAATTAACCTACAGAATATTATATATTCTCTGTATTTTAAAAGAAAGCACGACCACAGTACAAAAAGTAGTGTGCGATTAATAAAATTTTTTGCTTTTTCAAATTAATTAATTAATTAATTAATTTATTTATTTATTTATTTATTTATTTATTTATTCATTCATTCATTCATACAGACTACAGAATGTACAATACAGTAGATAATATTTTTTTAACTATCAATTAAACTGAGGGGTGTCTATGATTTATTTATTTATTCATTCATTCTTGTATATTTTATTTGTTTGTTTGTTTTTAGGCAATAAAAGAAAGGAAATAATAATTTAAAATTCAATATGACACCAAGGAACATTTTACATCAATTAGCATACTCTTGGAGCTAAAAATCGGAATACCTCTAGCTTTTACTTTCTGTTTCACTAAAATTGCGAAATGGGTACACTTGGGAGGAATTTTATGTTTGTAATTTTTCTGTTGATTTTAACCACTTCTTCTGTTAAGGGTAAGTAAGATTACAAACTTTGCCTTGATTTTGAAAACTTTCAAACTTGAATCTTTTCTACGTCATTTGTGTACGTTCACTTTGGACCTTGCAAAATCAAAAGCGTTACCTTTCTTCACCTTATTGCACTGGTGGATTTAGAGGGAAGCTCAGGGGACCCGGACCCTTTTGTGTCCAAATATACATAAGATAAAATAAATCGATGAATTTTTTAATGTGGATGGGGCCCCTCTCAATCAAGATACATCTGGTACACAGCCCAACCCCCTTTCAAGATTCCTGGATCCGCCACTGAAATAAGACAACGCAATCTTATTTAATTAGCATATAGTATAACTTTGAACCTTGAAGGAGGTGTGCGACCACAAAATACAATTTTAGGAAACATTCACATATATAATGATTGGCCTACAAAGTTTAAAATCAAAAAAGAATTGGCAGAGTTAAAGGGGCATTACTCCGCATGGCCTTGCAATAATCTGCGTCCGAGTAAACTTCAGATCCCCGTTATAGTAATGTCATGGTGTTTGAAAGAGTGCAGATCTTTGTCATGCACTTTGAGAGGTGACTTGAAACCCTCTCAATCAAGTTACATCTGTACACAGGAAAACCAAGTCCCAAATATCTGACAAGGCTATAATTTTTCACAATTTTGATTTTTTTATGTACATAGCAAATATCATTGCAAAATTGTGAATAAAGCTTAACAAAGCAGTGTCACTGATTGAGATGTTTGGTTAGTGGTTCTAGACCTTGTGAAGAATAGGAACATACAGGGAATTTTAAAAATCTTTTTTTTTTTATTTCCCATTACTGCATTAGAACAAATGGGCTATAAATTATATGTTCAACGAAAAAGAGTAAGATTTTTTCAAATTTTATTTTCAGGCATTAGGTTTAGATGGGCCTTTGGAAATAGCCATGGGAATCAGGAACCCTCTAAGACGTCCATCGGTGGCAGGGGAGGAGGTTCATTTTGGCAGGAAGACGTTTTCAACACCTGGGTGTTCGGCGGAAAAGGTATCTATAATGGTCGGCCATCCATGAAAAACGATCTCTGGAAATACAATGTCAGGGAAAGAAAATGGACTTTGGAACATCCTGGATCGGAAAGCATGGACATATCTTCCAAAAATAAAAATAGGGCACCTGTTCCCAGGAGGTTTGCCTCCATGTGTGGGGTACCTGGGACACTGATTGTGGTGTTTGGGGGGATGAATAAGGACCAACAGGTGCTTGGAGACACCTGGGTCTTTGTGTTCAAGAAGAAAGAGTGGCTTCCATTGTCAGAGATGCTTAAGAATATGAGGAATGAGAGCCTTGGTGAGTCCCCCAATCCAAGAGCAGACGCTGTTGTGTGGTGTATGCATACAAAAATGATGGTCTTTGGAGGCATTTCTGAGACTTTGGATCAGTTGGATGACATGTGGGAGTACAGCCTAATCGATCTTAATTGGAGGCAAGAGAAACTCTCATCAGAGCTTCACCGGAAAGGCATCATCCGTCCCCAGATATCGTATCCTGCAGGGCGTAGTGGGGCAACGGCCTGGGTCGCCCACAATGAACAGCTCTATATGTTCTCTGGAAACACAAAAAACAAAAACAAAGTGGATTCTCATAACAATTCAGGCTTTTCCACTGATCTGTGGAATTTTGACTGCAAGAAAAATACATGGATTAAAATTATGGGAGATCCGAATAAGTGCTTGGCAGGTTATTATGGCAAAAAAGGCCTGGCAAACGAGAAAAATATTCCTGGATGTCGGAGAGGAGCAATTCGTTGGACGGATAGTGAGGGGCACCTGTGGATGTTTGGGGGAGAGGGGGCCTCCTCCGACCCCAGAACAATCTCGGATGAAGTTCCAGATGTCATTCTGAATGACCTTTGGTACTTTGACCTGGACTATAAAATGTGGTCATGGATGGGTGGAACAGATAGAGCCAGTGACCCGGGAAGTTACGGTTCAGCGGATAACGAATTTGATCACGGAAGATATCCAAGCTGTCGAACAGACGCCATGGCTTTTAATACGTGGAACGAATTGTATGTAGTGGGCGGGATAGGACATGACTCTACGAAAGCTTTCAGTCTATTGGACGATGTTTGGGGGATCGACGTCCATAGCGAGGTTAATTACAGAAGCTCTGCTTGGCCGGGATCAGTGTTCATGCTCGTGTTTTTCTTTATCAGTTTGCTTCTTGTTCTAGTTGTTACTTTCAGTTTTGCTCGTAAATATTTCACAGGAAGTAGGAAAAGTGAGAATAAGAAATACGATGTAGAATATTCCATGCTCCAGGATGAAGCAGATTAAAGAATCAGTGCTTCCTTGTGATGCAGATTACATGTCTATATTGTTATTTAAATATATATGAGGGTTGATCCAAAAGTTCGTTGAATTTCTTTCTAAAATTCTATCGTGATTTTATAAAAGCAAACAATGGGCATATTTATAAAATAGAGTCATAATGCAACAATACTGGAAAATTTCACTACATTCCAATTACCAATAAGGTCACACGAGCTTTCTGAAAATGGATAGTTGTGAAACCCGGGGGAGACTTCGACGTAACGTCAAGTGAGGTATGTCACGTCACGTTATAGAGGCATCTCACCCTAATGTCCAATTCGAATACGTAATTTCACAAAATGCTGTCCTTTTCTATATTTTTTTTTTCTCATGAAAAGCCTGGGTATCCTCTCGCACCAACTCATCTTCATTTTTCACTCATATTTCAAAATATCCCCCATCTTTCCCTATGATGTTTCGATTTCATTAGCAATGTCAAGAACAGAACGTCAGTTGACAACGTCTATTATCGCTTTTAATTTGTCTAGGGGGATAAACACTAGTCTTAAAACAGAGCCTCAAAAAGGCGGCCACAACTTGAATCAACGTCCGTGGAAGTTCTATTTTTCTTCAATTTTTTGTGACACTGGAAATCCAGTAACTAAATGTAATTTTCACCAGTTTGTGTCAATGATATATGCATTTAAGATAGAGTGATTCCGGGATTTTCACAAAACTTATGACTTTACCGAAATTTGACGTTGTTTAACAACCAAAATATGAACAAAAAACTATCAACTAATAAACAAAATATCCAGTAAAATCAGTAAAACTTGCATACAAGGGTTTATAAAAGATCAAGGAATCTTAATAATGACATAATTTTCATTTTCTGTAATACATAGGGTGGTTTTAATATCATTTCAAGTATTAAGAATTAAAATGATTGTTGATGTCTTCCCCGCATTTCCAAACATCCGTTGCTATGGCAAATGCTATAGACTTACCATCACAAATATTTAAAACATTTTTTTATCTAAAATATTCAACAAGTGCATGTCTATATTCTCATTTGTAATTTTCACACAATTTCACTTATAAATAAATAAGATATAAATTAAAGAAATTCCACGAACTTTTGGATCAACCCTCGTATATATATTTAAGTTACATGTTTATACATATGTTTAAGTTACATGTAGATACAATGTATGAATATTCGTGAAAATTTTGTTAAAAGATTTCGATGTTGAACAATGTTGAGTATTTAAGTTTTTTCAGATTTAACCCCACCTTGATAATAGAATCAGGCTGTAAACTGTGATAATACACAAGATATGATCTCTTTTATAAATGAAATCCAAGTCATCTGATGAATGTCAGCATTATTGTGTTTTGTTTTTAATGTACAATAAAACTTGACTAATCCAGCTACCACTAGTTCCAAAGAAATAGGCGGGATTAGAAAATATTCCAGATATGAAAACATTTTAGCAAATTACTAAAATTTTAATTGTATTACTGTAAACGTATTACATTTGGCTGTGTATTCTATTTAGCGTTTTTGGTGGAGAGAAACTTCCACTAATTCATGTACAATGCTAAATATCTTGCACACATAGATATAAATAATAATATTGAGAAATGCACTAAATCAGATTTTCTCTAACTTGTTAAAAAACCAATTTTCGCCAAATATCGTACATGCTAAATACAATACATTTACAGTAATAGACAAGATTTCGGAATACACAATATCTGGATTAAACAAGTTTCACTCTATAATCATCATGTACTGTACATCAATTTGTAAATTTCTTGTTTTTTTTTTTATCTTTACAGATGTGTGTGCATGCATCATATACATGTATATATTTTGTATTACCTGGTTACCATAGTTTTTTGCTGTTTTGTTTATTGTTAGACAATATAATTATTCATCTTATGTGAACTGTTGATGATATACTAATTAGGTCCCTGCTGAAGTCAAAAGTTGTTTTTGGTTTTTTGGGAAAGAAAGGTGTTCAACCATAAGTATTATTTTTTATTATACTTTCATGTTAAATACTAAAATCTGATTGGTTTAGACGCAGTTAACAATCCGTTCGATTACCCTGAGCCTTAGCAACACACGTGACAACGGGTAACACAACGGTAATGCCACATGCGTGGAAATTATGCGCCTACGGTTCACCGTAAAACATTTTTCCTCAAAAAAAGTCAGTTGCGCGTTTGAAAGAACCGGAATTAACTTGACGTCAATAAAAGCTTGCGTCCGATATATTTACTTGAAAACAACAAAAAACTGTACATGCTTGCGAGTGTAGGAAACATGCTTGCAAGCCAGAAATAACGAAACTTTATATGATAATTGACTCTAATTCGAGTATCAAACAAACAATAAGGAGATTAGTGAACCGGTGAGTGTGAAGGCTTTCTATACATGAACGTAAAGACGATCGACGGCTATTTTTTGCTGACGTCCTAAATCAATAAGACATTCAGTATAATAAAATAAAATTATTTTGGAAAGTAACATTTGAAATGGACTGTTGATGATAACCATTGTCAACCTCCGCTGACGCGTCGGTTGACAATGGTTTTCCTTGGGGTGTCAATTTCAAATGTTACTCTCCAAAACAGGCACCATTTATATAGTAGCACTCTGTTAGTCTATATCCTCTAGTCATTCATTCTTCCATTGGCATTACTATATGCTCAGCTACTTTTAGTCAAAAATTGATTAATACCTCTGATATTACTATTTACATGCTCCTATTTCCTTGATGGGACAAGATGTATTTATTAAGCAAGTTTTACTTTTTAAACCAAAGACATACATGTAATAAGCTTGCCTGTACAAACTGTCTTTTTTTAATACTGACAAACCATATCATTAGTGAACAGCTGTGAACTATCATGTATAGTGGACATATACAAGTACTTTGTTCTCATGTAATGCTTGATATTTTTCTCCAGAATATTTTTTCTGCTCAATAGTAAAATGGTCATTACATGTGTCACAAGAAAACAGGGTTTTGAAGTGTTGTGCATTGAATAGCTGTATAAAGAGCATTTGTGCATAAAAAAAGTTTATTGTCACTCAATTTTAACTGTGAGATGCTACTCAATTTTAACTGCCAATTTCTACTCAATTGAGACTTTAAATTGCTACTCAATTTAGCTTACAAATTGCTACTCAATTTTGACTGCAAACTACTCAATTTTAAAGGAAAATTTTTTGTTTGGTAGTAACCTTATTAATAATATTTTTTTAAAAGATATCCTGATATAGAAAAAAAATTATAATGAACATTAAGCAATGATAGTGCCTTAGTACATGTGTACTAAATTTGGTGTAGGGAACGGTGTGTTCTGTTGATTTTCTTGTGGGTTGTGTGTTTCTGAGCCCATTTTTTCTGCTTTGTGTTCACTTTCATAATGTTATCCAAGTCCCTTTTTAAATTTGTATATTTTTATGCCCTACTTATTGTTTCTTTCTTTATTTCATAATAAAAAGTTATATTTACAAAGTAAACTTTGAGTTTTTTCTTCAAGAAAATATAAAAGCAGATGAAGATGCATATATTTTGAAAATCATCTGCGGTTGGATAAATGATAGAAAAAAAGATGGTGGTAGAATTTGCAGATAAATATGTGGGTCAACAACTTTACAATTAAGTTTAACAAGTCCATAACTTTACAGTTAAGTTTTTTCAGCCCACAATTTTCTATCTGTCTAGCAGCAAAGAATCAATCTTAATTTCTGAGAAGTATATGTACTTTGCTGACCCAATGTCTTATGCGGATATATGACATCCCATGCTTCATTTTTGTCCCCCGCTTTCGCAAAAGCATGGGGACATTAAATCTCATTCATCTGTCCGTCAATCTGTCCGTCCGTCACAAAAACTTTAACCTTGCCCCATAACTTTTGATTTAGTGGAGTTATGACTTTCATATTTCACATGTGTATTACTTGTGACAAAACCTTTCTTTGGGTACCACCAAATTTGACCTTTTGATCTTGACCTTGGAGTTTGACCCACCTTTACACAAATTTTTAGCTCACCTGAGCCGAAGGCTCAAGTGAGCTTTTCTGATCAAAATTTGTCCGTTTGGGCCAATTTCAACCAAACTTTCCACAAAGTATCCTTAGGTGAAGGGGATTCAAATTTGTTCAAATGAAGGGCCAAGCCCTTTTCCAAGGGGAGATAATTATGAATTAGTGAAAAATTAATGGCATTTTTCAAAAATCTGCTTCTCAAGAACCACTGGGCCAGGAAAGATGAAACTCAAGTGAAATTATCCTCAGGTAGTGTAGATTCAAGTTTGTTCAAATCATGACCCCCGGGGGGGGGGGGGGTCGCTGATCAAAGTTCTACACAGGACTAGATAGGGAAATCTATTAAAATTGTCTTCTCAAGTATTTCAAAGCCATGATTAGTGATATTTATGTGGAATCATCCTCAGGTAATGTAAATTCTAGTTTGGTCAAATCATAACCCCCAGGGATAGGGTGGGCCACAATGGGGGATCCAAGTTTTACATTCAAATATATATTTAAAAAATCTCAAGAATAGCAAAGCCATTATTAGTAATAATAGTATTTATATGGAAGCATTCTCTGGTAGTGTAGAATTAAATTTGTTCAAATCATAACCATCAAGGGTAGGGTTGTTCCACAATGGTGGATTAAAGTTTTACATAGAAAAATAAAGGAAAAAGTCCCAAGAACAGAAAAGCTATAATTAATCATATTGACATTTAAGCATCCTCATGTATTGAAGATATTAATTTATTCAAATCATGGCCCTTTGGGGGTAGGGAGGGAAACATGAGGAATCAAATTCAAATTATTATGAAGTTATATATAGGAAGAAAATGTTTTAAAAAAATCTTTTCATCAAGAACAGCAAAGTCATATGGTGTAGTAATATGAAGGCAATCTCAAGTAGTATTAAAATTCAAGCCCCCCCCCCCTTCAGTGAATCTTTCAGTTCTGACCTGTTCTGTGATTTTTCCTAGCCAATTTGCTCAGGTGAGCGATGTGGCCCCTGGGCCTCTTGTTTTAACTTTTACTTTGGCCATAACTTTTAAACCTTAGATACTAGGACTTTCATATTTCTCATATGTATTTTTTGTGGGAAGACCTTTCATTGGATACCAACAACTTTGACCTTGACCTTGGAGATTTCCGTATTTATGATAGATTTTTAATTTTGGCCATTACTTTTGAACAGTAAGGGCTGTGGAGTTCAAACTTTACATATGTTATTCTTGTTGAAAGACCTTTTATTTGATACCAAGAAATTTGACCTTCTGACCTTGACCTTGGAGTTTGATCTACTTTTAAAAAACAAACCTTGACCATAACTTTTGAAGGGTTAGGGCTAGGGTTTTCATACTTCACATGTTTAATCCTTGTGGCAAGACCTTTCATTGGATGTCAAGAACTTTGACCCTCTGACCTTGACCTTGGAGTTTGACCTACTTTTTAAAAAAAAATAACCTTGGTCATAACGTATGATTGGTAAGGGCTAGAGCTTTCATACTTCACTTATGTAATACTTGTGACAAGACCTTTCTTAAGAAACCAACAATTTTCACCCTTTGACCCTAGAGTTTGACCTACATGTACCTTTCAAAAACTTATCCTTGGACATAACTTTTGACCTTGACCTTCACGATTAATTTTATTTTTAAAAATTCAACTTCGGTGATAATTTCTAAATGACATATGATAGGGCGGTTATATTTAACACAATGTGTCATAAAAAATGAAATCTCACCCACGAAGACACCGAAAGCGGGGGACCACAATTCTTTGAATTTGCTTGTTTTCTTTATTTCTTGCCCTTGAATTAAGGAACAGTATATACTACAAGTAGCTATATAGCATTGTTCATGTACACATTCTATTGCAATGTACTACATTTCCGTTATTAATTGTCAGCAAGTTCATACATCCTTTTGTATGCCGGGAACTTAGTAAAGACAGTTAATTAACACGTTATAAGTTTTAGATACTATATTATAAAGAAAAAAAAAACATTTCTGAGCCCTTGAGTACATTTAAAGCATAAACGTCCTATACAAATTTAACAGAATTTTTTTTTTAATATTACTAGTATGTACATGTATAAAAGGACGAACGACTTGAAAAAAATCCTGACAGAATTAAGTTTCTACCAAAAAAAATGAAAGAAATGTTGAAAAGTACCTCTCCAACTCCCACCCTTTCCTCGCGGATGAGGATTTAAAATAAATAAGTACATGGGGAAAAAACCCTCGCGTGTCTCTTCTCTACTGGAGCAAAAAAAAAAAAAACTAAAAATGAATCTGCATGTTATGAAGCAAGTCCTGCTGTTTAAGGGACGCACATCGATCGCAGTACTTAGCGACATAGCAGACCATTGAATAAAGCTGTAAATCTATCACGAGTCTCCTCAGAACTGTGGATCTTATTAGGGGGACTGGGCCATGAGGGGAATACAGCAACAATAAATGGCCAGCAAGTTTAAAGTTCTTCTCTCTCTCAAACGGAAGGAGGGAGGCGGCGGGGTGTTCTACAAACACGACGGGGAGAGGTTCACCCAACCCCATACTCTCAAACTGAACCAGAACACGGACTATGTCGTCACCGTGCAATCTAACAGGAAACTCAGGTGAGTCTTTAAAGGGGGAGGGGCAACACGGATCGGTTTGACCTTGTGATAAGTAAATATAGTATCAATAAGTTTGATTGCCCCCTTCAGTTCAAACTAAATATCGTACCCCTGTTAACGTACGTGTTTATGCATACTATCTCCAGCTAGCCTGTTTTAATGTTATGATTATTCATTTTGTATCAATATTTTATCTGTTGCCCGTTGATGAATTTCCAGCATGTGATAAAGAAAGTATCAAGTGCATTTGCCCTGACCTAGTTTTCTTTCAGAGGCAATGTTGCATGTAACACAAAAAGCCTTTGAAATATCAAGGACCTTTTTATATTTGAATTAAATGGATTTATTGTACCTGGTAAAAATATACATTTGCTACTATAATGCAGACCGGAAAGATTTAAGACATCGTTCAATCATTATCGACTGGTAAATCCATTTTAAATGAAGAAAATTTGTTTTGCACGGTTCTTCAAGTTCACGGGAGTTTATAATGCTTTCAGCTTCCTCTCTACATGTCTATGGCTATATTTTCCAATAATTATTCTCTCAGACATTCATTTTTAAGGACTGTTTGAGATGCCTAAATCGTATGGAAGACTTAATTCGTAATAATTTAGCCAGTCTCCGATTTATGTATTCATTGAGTTCAATCCACGCATATTACATGCACATATATATAAGTAGAAAATACTCTCCGTCTATTATACTGTAATCTCCAGAAGATCGTTACATACTGAATAGACTGCATGAAAAATTAGAATAGCCTGGACAGGGTTTACGATCTTCAGTCTTGAAGAGAAAATTCAAGACCGTGGTCTTGTGTCCTTGAGAAAGACATCTTGTTCCATAACCAAAAAAAAGTTTGAGTCAATCTCGTTTGAGCTAAGTTTGAACTATTCAAATATGAGCTAACTTTTAGCTGATCATCTCAACTTAAGATTGATCCAATCTCATCTTCATTCTTGAGCATACTAGTAGTTTGAGCCAAGCTTGAGCGATCTCCTTTGCGTGCATAGACATAGGCGTCGGAAGCAAATTGAAAGTGGGAGGGTGGGGGTTAAACCAACAAAAAAAAGGTAAACTCCAATTTTCTATGCAAAGAAAATGTCTATCTTTGCAAAAGCTAGCCCCCCCCCCTCCGGTTCCGACGCCTATGATAGACATCAAAGTCCCGGCTCTTATATATTTTGCAATAAAACTTTTGATGGGCTTATTTTTCATCTCATTCTCGCGTATTATCCATTACACAACCTTTCGTACTTGCAGTGAGACTGGACTTAGCAAGCTACCTGCATGCAGCTAGCTCGATCAGTTTTATGGCGTGGAACCGGAAAAATCATTACCAAATACTTAATTGGCTAAAGGTTTTAAAATATTTCTTGTTCCTGGAGAACCTATTGATTTTTACGTATTCTTTTGTGTCAATTATCAAGACAAGTCTTTGAAGTTAAAATGGGGTGAATTCGATAATTTTGTTTTGCCATTTCTCTATCGTTAACTTTTCCATCTTGTTATCGTTTTCAGAGACTTGATAATCCATGGAGAGAGGTGTGAAGTAACGGAAGTGAAACGAGACAAATCGAACACTTCTGATGACTCTTTAAAATTTTCCGCCAATTTTAACACCACCGGGTACGCAGCAGAAAAGAAGAAAGGGCGGAAAGACATTGCAGTGGCGCTAACGGTGAGCTTTTGTGAATAAATTAAAATAAATTAATTGAAATTGTTAACAGTTAAGTCTTTGCAGACTGGATATTTAGAGTACTGTATACTATTTGAACTTTCAGTCTCAATTTTGCTACAAAAAGTATACAGTACTCTAAGGTAAGCAATAGGTACGGCTCATTTTTAAAGGTCAAAAGGTCACCTTCTGAATGAAATATTCAGTGACCCTGACCTTTTAAAACAGACTTTCATTTCTAAGCCTCTTTTTCAGTTTGATGATGGCGCCGCATTAACTGTTCTACTTCAGTGCAAGTTTTACAGTCAGAGTGAGATAGAACATTGTAGGTGGGGCTCTAGTCTCACATGGATCGAGTACGACTGTACTCTGACAGAGGGCCAGACCGGAGTTCAAGTCAACAAACACAAATTTGTATGACAACGTCCATAGCAATGTGAATTATTTTGTGGGATTTTTTAAAAGTGGTTGCATAGTTACCTTGACCAATTTACAATTTTATGCATGATTGATTGAGAAGGTTTTAAGACACCTCAGTCTACTAGTGACTGCTTTTTTTTTTACACTGCTTAGCATATTTTACTGTGCATGTAATTTGATAATTTTAACAATTATAATTTTAAATTTTGGACAATATCGTATTTTTTTCATTTAAACAAGCAATAATATTTTCCATTTGTAATTGTTTTCTCTGTGACAACTCTTTGAAAGTTAGTCGAGTTGATTTCTTCATCATTCTACCGGCATGTGAATTTCGCCAAGCGATAGGTCAGGAGCTAAGGGGGCGTAATATGCATTAAATCTCAGGTGACTGTTTTTGTGTGTAACGTCAGTGAGCGGGGTCTATTGAATTTATAATTTTATTTTACAATGAAATGGAAATTTAAGGAATCACTGTCTAGCTAGTTAGTATAGTATGCCACGGACATCCTAGTATCCCAGGTTTCCAACTATCGTTGATGCCCTAGCATACTCTACTAACTAGACAGTGATTTCTTTATTACCATTTCGTATATATGTACATGTATAACCATGTTATCATTTATTAACCTGTATAACTTCATGTAAATAAAACGGAACAATTTTGGTCATCCAATGAAATATTCGTTTTCTTTACGTAGAAAATGTGAAAATTCCTGCTCTCCCCCGACCATACCCATACTCAGTAAAAAGGACCTACCTGGCTCCAAGGGGCCATAAAATGATTTCTAAACCAGTTTGGGGTTCACACAAATCAGGGATTTCAATGAAAAATCTTATAACTAGTTTACACGGATTTACATGGGATCCCCAGTTTTTATCCTTCCTGACCTCTAGTCCTACAATTTGGTAAAACTAGAACTGTCCAAACGGGACAAAATACCCCCCGCTGGTTTTTTTCAGAAGTAAGTTTTTCCATAATAAAGATATGTATAACACATGAATTATGAAATTTTTCTTCCAGTGACCTTGAAATTCCCCAAATGACCTTGGGTCAAGATCATGACATATTCTTGGGTCATGGGCAATCTTTGTGTGAAATGAGAACCTACCAAGTTTATCAACAAGAAAGATATGGACATGAATTATGAACTTTTTCTTCCAGTGACCTTGAACTTCCCCAAATGACCTTGGGTCAAGGTCATGCCAAACCCTTGGGTCATGGGCAGTCCTTGTGTACAATGAGAACCTACCAAGTTTATCCATAAAAAAAGATGTAGACCAGACACGAATTGTAAATTTTTTCTTCCAGTAACCTTGAACTTCCCCAAATGAACTTGGGTCAAGGTCATGACACACCCTTGGGTCAAGGGCAATATTTGTGTGAATTGAGAACCTACCAAATTTATCCATAAGAAAGATATGGACCAGACACGAATTACGAAAATTTTCTTCCAGTGACCTTGAACTTCCCTAAATGACCTTGGGTCATGGTCAGGACACACCCTTAGGTCCTGGGAAATTTTAGCGTGAAATGAGAACCTACCAAGTTTATCCATAAGAAAGATATGGAATGGACACAAATTATGAACTTTTTCTTCCAGTGACCTTGATTTTCCTCAAGTGACCTCGGGTCAAGGTCACGACACACCCTTGGGTCATGGGCAATCTTTGCATGAAATGAGAACCTACCAAGTTTATCCATAAAAAAGATGTAGACCGGACACAAATTATGAAATTTTTATTCCAGTGACCTTGAACTTCCCCGAATGACCTTGTGTCTAGTTCAGGACACACCCTTGGGTCATGGGCAATCTTTGTGTGAAATGAGAACCTACCAAGTTTATCCACAAGAAAGATATGGACCGGACACGAATTATGAATTTTTTCTTCCAGTGACCTTGAACTTCCTCAAATGACCTTGGGTCAAGGTCACCCTTAGGTCATGGACAATCTTTGTGTGGAGTAGTAGATTCTAATGTTCCTCCATAAGAAAGATATGGACCGGACACGTTTGCACAGACAGACGGACAGACAGCTAAATGGACGGACGGACGGACAGACAGACGGACAAGGTGATTCCTATATACCCCCCCCAAACTTCGTTTGCGGGGGGTATAATAAATAAAGATACATAAATGAAATATGATTTAGTGTGACCCTGTTCACTAAACTCAAGTCTAGTCTGGTTTAATACACTGTACCATGTAACCTACACCTTAAAGTTGAACCAATAAATGCATATTTCTTACATAGGTAATAAATTTTGAATGAGAGAAGATAGGGCTTTCACATGTAAATAACTTATATCAACACCTGTGACAAAAATAATGATTTAACCATGTACAATGTATAATCAATTTGTGATATTTATTACCAAATAAATAATTTACTTTACATTATTACCAAATAAATAATTTACATGACAACTGATCATAAATAAATAAAACAAAAAACATGTGCTTGTTTGATAAATGCACTTGCTACAGCTGCTTTGGTTTTGGCTTTGAGTCAATTTTCAGACATTTTACATTGATATGAAAAATGTCTTAATTTTTTACATATTCAAATAAGTAAGTACTACTTGGTATATATAAATTAAAATATTTCATCTCTGTAATATCAGGCTGTCCAGCAAAATGCATCACAAAAATTAAGTGTAGATTCAGAGATAAAATAGAAAAATTTTAGCTTAATTTACAACAAGTTAGGAATTTTATAATCAATTCTGAGAAATTCAGACAATTTAATTGATTTACCTTTGCAGGTTTTACATTAAGTCACAATTCAGTACAGGAAAAGTGTCTCGAAAAGTCCTGTTTAATTTAACAATAAATTGTCAGCATTTTGTTTTACTTGATCACAACAAAAGTCACATGACAAGTTTGACCAGACAACAGGGAATGCTTACTCCTCCATGGCACCTGATGATCCCACCTCTGGTTTTTTGAGATCCATGTTTGCTCTGCACCATTTTCGAAATTGTTAAAAGAATAGGAATAAACACGAATCAAGTTTTTTTTGATTTCCCTCTTGAATTCAAAATTATTTTAAGGAAAATATAAAGCACAACTAAAAAAATTGAAATTTTTAAAGAATTTGAGGGCTGCTGGATAGCCCATAATACAGTAAGTGGGAGCATAAGTACCCTATTGTCATTTACCACTATTATTTTGTACAAGTAGAGACTGCTGTAAAGTTGAATACATATACTCTGTACAGCTTCTATCCCTTTTGTGAGACAAAGTCTTAAAATAACATTATATCCATCAACAAATTCCTTTTTACATGCTAAAATTATCAATCAAAAACTTCAATCAGAACAACATACAATGTAATCTTCTTACAATAAACTATGAAAATGCACTTTTAAAAGGCAAAATACATTATCTGTAGCAATTCACACAACAACAATACCATATACTACTTATTGCCATAACAACTAATAAGTAATTCCATTTATACTCTAGTATTGCACATTTTATGACTGCGTCCATTACCGATTCCACTCAAAACAGATCCACCACTTAAAAAGGATTAAATCTTCATCATCCACCATCTGTTATACAGTCAGACCTGATTATCTTGAACTTAGTAAGGCCAACAAGGTTAATACAGAAAAAGTGGGCAAGACCTCTAATTCAGTTTGAAAATTCAATCGTATTCTAGATATTGAGATATGAAAGTACATCTGCACTAATTTGTTTGTTGACATTACTAACAGAATGGACATTTACTGTTTCTCTTGGTGATGAACTATTGGTCAGCTCAATATAAAAATATTTTAATTGCACAATACTAGTATTCTATTTTTTTGTGAGGAATTGTTTACATAATCCTTTGCAACAGGGACAAATGGAATGAGTCAGATCAGAACTTGGATCCAGTCCTACCCAAATTCTAGATGCTAATTGAATCTAGAAATATGTAGCCCATAAGATAATCATGTATTGATCATGAAGTCCATGTACTGATCGAATGAAAAAAATCTCATTTCATTGGGACACCACTGGTTTCTACCATCTGGATTACAGATAACATTCCAGAGATGAAATTGTTCATAACTGAATTTACTGAAAAGGACTTGAAGTTTACATAGCACTTACATGTAGCTAGACTTCAGGTTAAAAAACATCCCAACAAGACAAGTTTTACTGTATATCATTCTATAGATTATGGCAGTACATACATGTACCCATAATGCTATGCCATTTAATAGAAAAAAAATATACATTTATCTGCAAGAAATAAATTACCCAGTGACATAGTACTCTATAATGAAAACTGTACATATGTAATACATGTAATACTGTATTTCACCTGTTTAAAAAAAAACACCCGTTAATATCATGATTAGCATTATTCAACAGACAGAAAATGGTCTAGTAAAACATGACAAGTATGTACTTTGGAAAAAGAATGCGAATAAAGGAAAAAAATCATGCTTGTATATAATTATGTAATATACAACAATATGTAAAGAGTGGTGGTCCCAAAAAATAAATAGATAAATGAAAGAGTTAACATAGCTTGGTGCATATCTGAGCCTAAAAATATTTTCTCAGGAAAACGTATTTATCACTGGCAAAATACATCTTCAGTATTTCTACATTCTCTTCTTTCAACAGACTAAAATTAACCATGACAAGGAATGATTCGAGTAAAAAATTTAATAATTTAATTTAAAAATTTAAATAAATACATTAGTCTTAGTTTTAACTTGACTTTACATGTGTGTAGATAAGAGAGTTGATATTTTGATAGTTCCATCCATGGATCCTGTCAAGCAAACCTTTGTGTCCATATTAGGTGACCAATCAACCGTGGTGAGAAATGACCCATGACCCTGAATATTCATGACATGGGTCAGTGATTTGTCCTTGACTCGGTACATGCTTCCTTTGGTCTTATCACAGGTCAACATGTATTCTCCCTCTGCATCCAAGGAGAAGATCTGACCCCGGGGCGTTTCTTTCAGTCCCCCTGGCAGGCCAGACAGGTATGGAAGGGAGGCACCACTATGGATAGGCAGGTCATTCTGGACTCCAGGCTTGTGCATACTCCATTGTATCAGCTGAAACAATAGGAAATAAATAAAACGTCAACTTTGGAAAATTTAATTTATATCAGAAATGGAAATAAAAGGATGAAGTTTCTTTCATTATGTTTTTTTGAATAGAGTAAACTTTGTTTATCATTCTCTATTTCAAATAATAGAAAAAAGATCAATCTAGGAACAATTTCAATTGAAATATTGTTGTAAATTTGAAATTAATTTTAAAAGCATTTAACTGCATTTAGTTTTATAAATCAAAAGAGATTTCTCTGTTTTTTTCTCAAGCAATAAAATGGTGAATTAAAAATGGGAGTCTGTAAACTTTACCCTTCCGTCTGTGCCTATGCTGTAACAGCTCGTCTCATCAGAACTGAACTGAAGGTTCTGTATTTCCCCTGAGTGGGCCTCCCATTGTGAGATCACTTTGTGTTGCTGCATGTCAAAAAGTCGAATAGCTCCATCCACTCCCCCAGTCAACAGGAGATGACCATTGTGGTTGAATGAGCAGCAGTTGATGGCCACAGGGCCTGGCTGTATCTCTAGGTGCTTTGTCTGTTTCATGCTGCGAAGCTCCCAAAGTGTCAGTTTTCCAACTCGAGCTACGGAGGATGTTGCCCCAAGGTCACTCCCAGAGCTCGAACGAGCCCTGTTGACAGTGGCAGAACAAATAAACGCTCCACTGGAGGGACTAGAACTCAGACTCACGATTCGAGGATAACTGGAATCGGCTGATGCTTCGTAAAATGATTTCATCTCTTTGACATCAAACAGTCTGACATTGCCTGAGCGATTACCCAGAAGTAGCCAGCGATCCTGCTTGCTTGCCCAATCCAGTGAAAGAAATGCAGACTTTGACATAACTGTGGCACAGGTTTGGGGTTGTGGGCTCCATGACCAAATTTTGACAATTCCATCGATGTCCACACTGGCTGCATACTGACCCATATTGCTGAATCGAGCATAAGATACCGCTGAGTGGTGCTCTTTGTAGTCTTCTTGACTAAGGAGGAGAAAGGGACCCTGGCCTTCTTGTAGATAATCAGACTTATCAATTACACCTTGATTCTTTGTGATCCCGGTAAAGTTATTGTTATCATTCACTGGTGTTAAATCTTCTGCAGTTTCACTGTTCACAAAGTTTGACTTCGGGTTTACAGTTGCTTCCCCTGAGGACTCTCCTTGAATTTTTGAAGTCTTGTCTTGGTCAGGATTTTCTTGTTTTGGTCCAGGTACATTATCAGCTGCAGCAGAATCATCAGCTTTTGTAATACTAGTTTGTTTCCCTTGGTATGGCACTGTTTTGTGTCTTGAAGTTTCAGAGGCAGCAGGTTTTCCCTGTAAACTCAATGATCTTGCAGTGGTGTCGGGATGACCAACTTTCTGAATGGCTCCACCACTACTGAGTGACCTATTGGTGAACTCTGGATGACCTTGATTGGACGGTGACCCTGAGTTTCCTTGTTTCTTTTGTATGTTTACAGATTGTGGTTTAGCTGCTTTTGCTTTGCTCTGTGACTTTGTTGGGCTTTTATTATTATTTGATGAGAGAAAATTTGGCTTTTTATTGAGTAGCGGTGATGCTGAGAAAGGAAATTTTCGACCAGTTTTCTGCTGTTTCTGTATCTCCAAAGTATCGTCACCAAGTTCACTAAAGTCATATTGCAGTTCTACGGAATTTGCACCTCTCCTAATGACCTCCTTTTCTCTGATATTAGGCGTTTTTAGAACTGGAGCTTTGTCTGCTGAGAGGAGCTGTGTTTTCAACATGTCATTTTCCTCCTGCAAGTTTTTCATTCTCTTATGTTCAATATCAAAATTCAATAGAATAGGTGCTGGCATTACATTTATAATCACACTAAGAAAATTGAAAAGGGACAAATAAAACATATCCTGCCATTGTTTGGTGAAATACATTGAAAAGTGACTGTTTTCTTCCGGGTTTCTGATGAACGGGAAACAAAACCATTCCTTAAATTCTGGAACCTGGTGCAAATCGTTGGTCATTTTCTCGAAAAATTCGGTCACTTTATCCGCTCTGTTGTTATGGGCTGCATTAACGATGTAAAGCTTCAAAAGCCCCACTTCTAACTTTCGTACGCTTTGAATATACCGTTGTTCTAAGCGACAGAAGAGCCGACTGTTAAGATGAGCCCAGAAATCTCTGAGACTATGGAGGTTGTAATTTCCTACATAGTGCTGAAACTGCTCCAAAATTCTGTCAGCCCGCAAGCCTTTGTCTTTGTCTGTTTTCAGTTCATACTCAAAATTTCTTAGAGACGCTGTGCATCCTCTGAATAATAAATAATCTTTTACAAGTTCATCAACTCGCCCAGCTGCAGCCGCCATATTTTCCAAAACGAAAGTAGATATTGTTAAGTTGTACCACGTTGAGGGTGAGAGATGGGGGTTTGTCATTATATGTCTCTGCTAATATCAAGAATTCAAATTCTATCAATAATATTTATTACAAAAATTATTCTCATAAATTTCAGAAAATCATTTTTTTATATATCTTTTTTTTTATATCGGCATTGTTTAGGTCTGATATCAGGGATAAAAAAGTATTTTTTTTCTTATGTCATAAAATTTATATTATTTCATTATAAGATAATGATTTGATTAAATTAAGAAAAATTAAAATTAACAAAAAACCTATTGAAATAAATAAATAAACGAATGAAATAAAAAAAAATTCTAACAGAACGTCTAACATAAATAGATTATAGAAATAACTTTATTGTTCATTGTTATGTTTCTCTAGCCTCCTATTTTTTTGGATTCATCAGCCGTTCACGACAGACAAACTGGGTAAAAAATATATGTACTAACCAATGAACTATAAAAACTCATAGGGAGTAAATAAATTTTACTATTGATTAAAAAAGAATTACTGTTTTCTGACTATCTGATAATTAAAAATATAACTTTATGAAATTAAAAATTTCTTTTCTGAAAAAAAATTAATTCATATTCCGATATTAGTTAACTTCTTTTCTGAAAAATTATGTTTAAGCAGGGACCTGGTTTAAGGGAAAAAAAACGAAATCACTATACGACTATTTTTTTGTACCAGTTATCTACTACCAAGGAAGTACGTGTGCATTATGGGAGTTGTCAAAAAATACAGACAAAATTTGAGGGGTGAGGTAAGTATTCCTGGTGTGCTTTTTCTAGGTTTGTTAATGAAATTTTACATAAATTTAAAGACATGGCTTATTGCTCATCTCCGCCATCCACTGATTTATCGGGATTAATTGTTCTCTGGGAGGTTTACCACGTCTTATCTGCATCAGTGTCCAATGAATATGGGCAGGTGTTTTGAACAGCTGTTATACAGCTTGTAACGTGTTATCTTCAGGAAATATAGGTCCTTTGACATAATTGTTTGCTCTAAATTGCGTTTTCTTTTTGCAGATATCGCAATTTTTTATCATGGACTTGCAATAATGAACCTGTGATGAATATTCAACAAGGATAGCTTTCCTAAGATGTCAGGTGTTATTCCTATGGTGTCGGCATCCCCTCCACCCTTTGAAGAAGACGGTGGTGATGATTGGGATGCCGACTTTGGTAACTTTATGGGAGCAGACCAAAATGTATCAGAACACAGTGAAACGGGAAACTGGGCAGCATTCCCAGACTCTGTCCCAGCTACGAGAGAAAACTCCGCTAGTCCATCTCATTTGTCTCAGGAAAAGGAAAATGTACAACCCACCGAAACAGACATTAAGCTTAATCTTAATTGTAGTAATGTAATAAGTGGTAGTGACTCAGGGTTAGAATTAGATAGCAGCAATGTTACTGTTTCTAAAGAATATAGACAAGGCATGGAGCTCCAAATTGACTCAGGGCTGTGTAGCACAGAAGTTTCACCTTGTGATCCAGGATCTGTTGTGTGTGATGAAAAAGATCCAAAATCTATGTCAACCACAACAGCTTGTGATGTTTCTAAACAGTCTAGTCAATCATCAAATGAAGACAGTAACGAGGAATTAGAGGACAATTCTGAAATTATGAATAAATCAGAAAACATACAGACATCTGTTTCATCAAATCAAATGGATCATTGTTCCGAATCTGTTGAGAAAGATGATTCTGTTAACATGGGTGATTCTGATGATAATGGATCATCAGTGCAAGACATTAGTGCAAATCAGGAGTGTATAGACAATGTTGTGTTGGATTCTTCTTCAGTTGATCTCAGAACTGAAAGTAAAAGTAGTGAAGTTATTCCAAAAGATGATGATGATGACTGGGGTGACTTTGGGGAAATTAATGAAAATGTAAATTCAGCAACATCAGAAAATTTAGGCACTGACCAAGTTAACGAGAAATCCATAGCAAATCCTACCGATAACACAGAGGAACACAGTGAAAATCAGAAAGATCTTCCACCCAAATTAGAGAGTGATATAAATTTAACAGACTTACCCAAATATATTGAAGATAAATTTGAAGGAAAAGAGACTTTGGAAGAGGAAACTGAAACTGTTAAGGGTGATATAAAAAGTGAATTAGGTGAGAATTCCTCTGAGTCTTTAGACAAGGATAAGGAATTTGTTTGTGAAGGTGAAGATACTGATAATGACTTTAATGAAACAAATTTTACGGCACCAGATGCCGACTGGACCCCTGTGGTCCGAGAGGACAATAAAGGATTAGATGAGGAAGAAAATCCTTGTCAGTTAGACAAAAGTGAAAAAAATACAACTGATGAGGAAAAGGAAAATACCGAGGATAGAAAGAAGGACATTGATGATGTGTGTATTCAGTCTGAAACAAATCCTGCTTCTGGACTAGATGGAGAAGATGATGAATTTGATGATTTTGCGGATTTTGGCTCTGCACCATCAAATAATTTAGAATTTAAAAAAGAAGAAGTCACTGTGGACGATAATGGAGAAGAAAACAATGATGATGATTTTGAGGAATTTGCAGATTTTGATGCTGCACCATCAAATGATTTAGACTTTAAAAGAGAAATAACTGTTCATGATGAACAGGAAAATGATGATGATTTTAATGACTTTGCAGATTTCGATTCTGCGCCTTCAAATGATTTGGAGACAGAAAAAGATACCAAATCAAGTGATCAGTTTGCGTCCTTCCCTAAAGATTCTGCTGCCAGCGGTGATGGAAACTGGGCCTCGTTTCAGGAAACCAGCGACAGCGGAGAGGCTAAAGATTCTGATTGGAAGGCGTCAAAGGATGAATGGAGTAACAATGATACCCAGGGTGGGGATCAGTGGAAGCAGGGAGGGGATGAGGAGTGGGGAGAAGGGGGTGGGGATGATTTCGGGGACTTTGGGGATTTTGATGAAGAACCAACTCAACCAATACAGAAGGAAAAGGTTTGCAATATTTATGTGTAAATCTTTTAAACTATTCAACATGCATAAATTCATATCTTTATTTCCTATCTAGCTTGTAACACGAGCTTTGATTGGTTACAAAGTCGGGTGTAAATATCCGTGCACCCGACTTGAGCCGGGTGTAAATAAAACGTGACGTCACAATGCATAGTTTTTCTATAATACAAAGCAAATCGATATGTTGAGACACACTCTAAAGCATTGTTATGGGTACAAAGGAAATAAATTCGTTATCCAGGTTCAATCAAGGGTGTACGGGAATTTACCCCGGGTTGTATTCCATACACCCTTCGGCCTTCGGCCTCAGGGTGTATGGAATACAACCCGGGGTAAATCCCCGTACACCCTTGATTGAACCTGGATAACTAATATTACATGTATTTTGATGATATCTAGAGTTAGACAAATGTTGATCTGTTTTTAGCTCACCTGAGCCGAAGGCTCAAGTGAGCTTTTCTGATCACATTTTATCCGGCGTCTGTCCGTCTGTCTGTCCGTCTGTCTGTAAACTTTTCACATTTTCAACTTCTTCTCAAGAACCGCTGGGCCAATTTCAACCAAACTTGCCACAAAGTATCCTTGGGTGAAGGGGATTCAAGTTTGTTCAAATGAAGGGCCACGCCCTTATTCAAGGGGAGATAATTGGGAATTAATGAAAATTTAGTGGTATATTTTAAAAATCTTCTTCTCAAGAACCACTGTGCCAGGAAAGATGCAACTTATGGGGAAACATCCTCAGGTAGTGTAGATTCAAATTTGTTCAAATCATGACCCCCGGGGGTAGGGTGGGGCCAAAATGGCCGACCAAAGTTTTACATAGAAATATATAGGAAAATTCTTTAAAAATCTTCTTCTCAAGAATGTCAAAGCCATAATTCATCATATTTATATGGGAGCATGCTCATGTAGTGTAGATTCAAGTATGTTCAAATCATGACCCCCCGGGTAAGGGCGGGGCCAAAATGGCCGACCAAAGTTTTATATAGAAATATATAGGAAAATGCTTTTAAAATCTTCTCCCCAAGAATGACAAAGCCATAATTCATCATATTTATATGGAAACATGCTCAGGTAGTGTAGATTCAACTTTGTTCAAATCATGACCCCCGGGGGTAGGGTGGGGCCAAAATGGCCGACCAAAGTTTTACATAGAAATATATAGGAAAATTCTTTAAAAATCTTCTTCTCAAGAATGACAAAGCCATAATTCATCATATTTATATGGGAGCATGCTCATGTAGTGTAGATTCAACTTTGTTCAAATCATGACCCCCCGGGTAAGGGCGGGGCCAAAATGGCCGACCAAAGTTTTATATAGAAATATATAGGAAAATTCTTTAAAAATCTTCTTCTCAAGAATGATAAAGCCATAATTCATCATATTTATATGGAAGCATGCTCAGGTAGTGTAGATTCAAGTTTGTTCAAATCATGACCCCGGGGGGTAGGGCGGGGCCAAAATGGCCGACCAATGTTTTACATAGAAATATATAGGAAAATTCTTTAAAAATCTTCTTCTCAAGAATGACAAAGCCATAATTCATCATATATATATGGAAGCATGCTCAGGTAGTGTAGATTCAAGTTTGTTCAAATCATGACCCCCGGGGGTAGGGCGGGGCCAAAATGGCCGACCAAGGTTTTACATAGAGATATATAGGAAAATTCTTTAAAAATCTTTATTCTCAAGAATGACAAAGCCATTATTCATCATATTTATATGGAAGCATGTTCAGGTAGTGTAGATTCAATTTTGTTCAAATCATGACCCCCGGGGGTAGGGTGGGGCCAAAATGGCCGACCAAAGTTTTACATAGAAATATGTAGGAAAATTCTTTAAAAATCTTCTTCTCAATCATTTTCTAAAAAATAGCAAATCCATGATTGGTCATGGGACTACTTTTGGATTTAAACTTTACAATAAAAAGCCATTTTATACTAGTCCTACCCTTGGTGCTCAGGTGAGCGATGTGGCCCATGGGCCTCTTGTTATTTAATGATAATCTGAAGCCAATGATTTGTGCATAAAGTTTGACATTTAAATGTATATGTCAGATATTTATTTGAACCATGATTGTTTTAAGTTTTAATAGAATTGATCTTATATCTTATAATACTGTTTAGGTGGACGAACTATCAAGCAGAGCTGTGACAAGTTGTTTCCATGGTGATGTAAACGATAGAGACCCAGGGAACATTATCACATCATTAGATAACTACGTCCACGACAAAGAATCCGATCCATCGCCTGAGTAAGTCTCCACATAAACACCACTGCATTTACGTTACAACTAATGTGCAGTTACAATGCATTGTCGTGATTGTGTAATATGTTAAATATAATTTACAATATTATACTTTCATGTAAATTAGTTGAATCTGATTGGTTGAGAAACATTTGTTAAAAATCACTATTACCTGCTGAATAATGAAGCCACGCCCTCCAGCGTAGCAACAGTCACCATTGCTTGTTGACGGGTGATATTCCAAAAAATAGAGACTGTGCAGAATTTATGCCCGCACGGTTCACTGTTATATGTACATGTATTTGTATAAAACATTCAGTATAATATAATAAATATTGCATGTAGTTGAGCCGAGGTTGACAATGGTTTTCTTGGAGTGAAAATTTTCAATGTTACACTCAACTACATGCAATATTTTTATATTATGAGTTGGTAATTAGCATTTCAGGGGTAATCTCTAAATTTAGTATTATAGGATCATTAATTAAAGTTGTCGAAAATTAACATGTTATAGATCAGCTAAGACCTCCTTAGAACGTTTTTAAAGTGCACTGTATTTAAATTGATTTTTTTTTCCAGGAAGTCCTCGAGGGTGTGGGGCTCACTGACCAAACAAGCAACGGAGTCGCCGCTCAAGTGGTCCCAGTCACGGAGCAACAAACAGCTGTTCTCAAGCCTCAAGATAGACACCCGCAATATCGTAAGCTATTGACACCCGCAATATCGTAAGCTAATAGAGAGGTTGAGATCTTAAACTTGTATGCGTATGTGTACTTGTACATATTTTGACATATACATATTTTGTAATTTGTCTGTTGAGATTTTTATGACGTGAATTATAGTAAGTAAAAATTTTTGAAATGCTTACAATAATAATGTAAGCTATTGACAACTGCAATATTGTACATGTATGAAGCTATTACAGAAATTTTCACATGCTGTGATATTGTAGTTTCCTTAGAAAACATTTGAACAATATTTTCACATATAAACACAGGTTTAATGAATAAAATCAAAAATCATGAGGTTTCTATCTCATTTATTTGAATATAGCTGATAGGACACAAAAAGCCGTCAGTCCCAATCTACGCCTCTAACTTAACTCTCCTGGAACCGACTAAAGGGCCGGCTAAACCCACAAAACCAGAACCAACCCTGGTGGACACCAACAAGGAGGAACCGCAAAAACAGGTAAAATAGGTCAGGGGAGGGTATAATTACAGGAAAGGAAATGTGACTAGGAATAGGTAAAATAAACCAGGGGAGGGTATAATTACAGGAAAGGAACTCTGACTGGAGAAGGGTAAAATTAACCAGGGAAGGGTATAATTACAGGAAAGGAAATGTGACTGGAGACAGTTAAAATAAACAGGGAAGGGTATAATTACAGGACAGAAAATGTGACGGGGGGGGTTAAATTAAGGGGAACTGTCACTGGAGATAGGTAAAACTAACCAGGGAAGATAATAGAAGAAATTCAAGCTTTTTGATATGCGAGAATTTGTATATCCAATGAGATGTCTTGCTACAACCAGAATTAAATTATTTCTACACATTTTTTTTTTTATATTTTTTAGGCCTAATGAACTTTACAAAGTGATAATTAACATGTGATGGAGAACCTTTGACTAAAGGATTTTTCATCATTATTCAAAATTCTTGAAAATTATAAGAAACAAATTATATTCTTTGGGCAAATTGTAAGCATTTTACTTTTTAAGGAAGTGCTAAATAATTTACAAGAGATAGTTAACAGATAGTTAAATGCAGATAGATTGATCTGCACTTACATGTATGATGCAGTAAATGGGAATCTCTCATTAATGACCAAAGGTTTTGGAAGCAAATTGAAAGTGGGGAAGGTAGGAGCTTAATTAACAAACAAAAAATGTCTGGAGACAAAGCTACAAATTTCGATGCTTATATTTCATTTATCTTTGCAAAAGCCCCCAAGCCCCCCTCCCCGTGCCTATTAATGACAGAATCGTAAGTAGTATATTTAAGATTATGTCTGTAGACCAAGATAAAGTACTAGTGAGTGATCAGATTATATAAATCACTTGAATTTTGACTCTTTTTTTTTCCATTCTGCAACTATACTACATGGATTTCAGATCACTAATGTTCTATTTTTATGCAATGTTTTTTTCTTGGAAAATAAAGACGGGCAATATCCTATGCTTAAAATAAACTAGGTTAACTATGTATAGCTTTATGTGGTATATTCTCAAAATAAAAAAAAAATCTCACAAGTGTTTCAGGTGTTTAGAGTGTTCTTAAATTGATAAGTTTGAAAAACTATGACATCAGTGATACATGTAATTGGTGTTACGTACATTGATAATGTACTGCAAACCTTCTTCTTAAGAATCTCCAGCTGTGAGATAATTATAAGCCCAAAACATTGACATATGAAATAATATGCTATCAGATAGAAAATTATGCCACCAATAAACAATTTTTTTGCCCGTTGAGACTGGGGGTTCAGAGAATGACAAGTTTAAAACTTAAGGCATATAGTGGATGTACTGATAATTTCTATTTTTAATTTTGTAGGACATTCCACCTGTCAGGTTTCATTGGATGTACTGATAATTTCTATTTTTAATTTGTAGGATATTCCACCTGTGCAGTTTGATTGGTCCAGTAGTGGACTGGTTAATCCTCTACAAGGTCAGTATGTGAGTTACTGTATACAGGGAAATTATCGCCCCCGTTTTATTTTAGCCCTACCTACAGGTGGGCGAATTTTAAATGGAGCGAATTAAAAATAAAATACACAGCATGATTTCTTAAACAGAATATTATAACTGTGCGAAATTAAAACAGGGCAAAATTGTTTCCAAGTGTGAAAGGGCGAAAATAAAACGGGGCGAAAATAACCCTATATACAGTACACTGTATAGAGAAAAGGTGAAAACAGACTTGTTTTTAGCTCTGCTGGTCAGAGACCAGAAGAGCTTATGCGATAGTAATGCGTCCGGCCGTCTGTCTGTCTGTCTGTAAACAATTTTTCAAAATGCTTCTCCTCCTACAGTTTTGGTCTGATTTCAGTATAACTTGGCACACAAGTAGACTACATAAGATCCATAATTGTGTGTATCGGATTTGATTTCCTTAAATGGTGTTGCCGTGGTTACTAAAAATAAAAATGTCTATAAAATTGTTTCAAAATGCTACTCCTCCTACAGTTTTGGTCTGATTTCAATATAACTTGGCACACAAGTAGACTACATTAGGAACATAAAGAGACTTTATCAAGGATCATTATTCTATTTATTGCTGTTGTAAAGTTTCAATTCCCAACTTCTTAAGTACTTTTCTCTTCCTTTGCTCTAAGTACAAACCAGTAGAGCTTCAGTCTCGACAGAGACTTCTGGTTTGACACTTTTTCTAGCAGAGTTGATAAATATTTGTCAAAAAATTTTTGATATGAATACATACAGGTGACTCGAGATCTCTCGAAGTTCAGGGGACCATAAGAAAAGTTCGAGAGATCGAGTGGTTCAAGTGATTGGAAGTAAATAAAATCCGTAATTTTCAGTTCCGATCATCAATGTTCTACAATTATAGATACCGGAAGTATATGTAATAAAATCATTTGCACGTTTTCAATCGTATATTACAGGTAATTCACTTGAAATCAACAATTATCATTTTTTGAATAAATAAAATGATTTCCTGAAGGTTCAGTTTTTATTTGTTCTTATTTCATGATTACATGAAACCTAAATAGCAATTGTCAGTTTGGCTATTCTGCGGCTCGAACGGGTCCTTCACTAGTGTTCACCAGATCTCTCGCAATCAGTATTCAATCCTAGAGAAAGGATTTCTGTCCAAAGTTTGACATACCGGGATTATATAGACTGTAATAAAAGTTCATAGTCTTGTGGGAACTTATTGACACGTACGTTTTCAAATTATTTTCTAAAAATTATTATCCTGATTTCAAGTCAAACAAGTTGTGAAGCGATTCGTTTATAATTTATCAATTATAACCAATTAATTATATTTACACACGGACGACCCACATGTGTAGTTTCATCTATGTAAATTAACACCCAATTAACACTTCCATACCAGCCCCAGGCATTCATTGTTATTATCCAGGTAAATCCAAGCTGCATTAATATCACGTTTGATTGGCGTGCATGCACGCGCAATCTAAACTTTGGGAGATAGAGAGTAAAAAAGCAATGAAATGTGTGTAACAGGACTAAGGTCTTGGTTCGAGAGATAGAGAACTTCGAGAGATAGAAGTTCTCGAGATCAGAAGTAAAATTGCTTAGTTATATAGAGAAAAAACGGAACCGGGGGTTCACTTCGAGAGATCGAGAACTTTGAGAGATTGGAGTTCGAGCCATCGAGAGTCACCTGTATTATCTCTTAATTAGCAATAATAGCATTTGTCAGTTAAGAGGATTGGTCAAGTGAATATAAATGAAATTAAAAACAAAAATAGTTTGTTTGTCCTTTTTCTATTAATAATTGATAGTCAAAAATATTTTTTTTAATTAGAACATGAAGGCAAAGATCAATAAGTTCACCTAAGTCATTTTATAAATTGCTTATTATTACACAACCAAACTTTTATACAACCTGTACATGAGGATTCTGAATATCAGTATGACTAAAATTTGCTTTACTGTTTTGGAGAAAATTTTCATAATTTCTTTCCTTATGTATCTTAACATTAACTTATCAAGTCATCTGAATGTCTTTCAAAAATGCATGTAGTTTTGTCTGACCATACTCATTAAATCCCTTACAAACTGAAGACATTACAAGCAAGAAGAGTGAAACTTTGAACCTGATATATATACCGGTACAAGGACAAAAATATTGTATTTGTAAAGGGTGTCCGTGATTGCACATGTCAAAGAAAATAGAAAACAGAAACTTGTAATGAAAAGAAAGATCAGAATTTTCATTGAAATGGATTTCAGAATTTTAGAACTAGATTTTACTGTTAGTTGTGTTAGTTATCTATCTTGTCAAGTGGGTCAGGCCACCTTAAACTCCTCTGTTATTCCAGGTGACAGCAGCAAGTCCTTGGACCTGGACTTCCTGGTGGTCCAGGAGACGGAGTCTGGGGGGAGATCTGGAGGTAAGGACTCGGGATTTATTCCGTGTCGTAAGGCCAGTCCATGTTCTACGTGTCTCGTCAATGTCAGGACTAATAAAACTTAACATTCTACAAATAATAATCTTAAATACTAATACCAGTTACTAACAACACACTCACACTCTCTTGCATTACAATGTATATTAATTCACAATCATTTCTTCTTATTGATTTGTTTAAGTGGGGGAAGGGGTGACCCATGTAGAAGCTATTATTTGGAACTAAGAATAGATTGAAAATGTTAATTTGAGAGAATATATAGGACAATTTTGATATCTGCAGGTTAAATGGAACATAACTGTTTGGCATCATGGGTTTAAATTAATTGATAAAAATATTTTATTTATCTTCCAAATTCAATTTCAAGCCTTCATAATATCCAATTTACGTTACACTGTAAAAACTTATGCAATAAATCAATTTTGATATTAAATACTTCTTGTATATAACATTTGTTGTTATGCACAACTAAAACGATTCTTGTTTAATTTTAATGCACTGTAGAGTGGGATTGGGGTAAGATCAGTGTCATCGTTCATTATGTGTTGGTGTTTTGTTGGAAATTTACAAATTTTTGGCATTACGTGTTGTCAGATTTGATAATGACCATTAAATTCATTTAAAAAAAAAATCTTTGAGGGTTGGAATGCCACTCTTTTCAAGAACCCCATGTAAAAAAAATTAAATCAATAAATTATGCAATTATATATATACCGGTAGTTTGATGAGAAAGATGTGTATGGTCAGTTAGCTTCATGGTTGTGCTAATTAAATCTCCCTCTTTCCTTTCCCATTCATGTTATGTGTACATGATTTTAACGCACCTTAGCCAAAGGCAGAAATCCCCAAAGTAGAAATTAATTTAATTAACTACCCTTGATGATACACTTAGACCCCGGCCTGTCCCAAACCAAAGAAATTGATAAACATTCCATCCCTTCAATAATGCTATTGAAAGTGCCTATATTCTGAAGGTTAAAATCCTCTTTATAATTAATTTATGATGCTTTTTTCCCTAAATTACTCAAATTAAGGTGTATTTTTTTTCATTCTTTGCTAGAATCTTAATTAATACTTATAGACAAACATGTACCAAACTATAAGTTAAGGATTGTTTACATGTAAATAAATCAAAATTATGGTAATAAACAATATAGTGTGATATGTTCCAAGGGTTTGATGGAAAATTTATATAAAAATAAACAAAAAACAAAACAACTTTAAACATAGAGGATGGGGGGAATAATGGGAAGGATATAGAAGTCAGGTCTGTGCATGTAACTTGGTTAAAATTCAGTATATGGAATGAAACTTATGATGATAGCCTGTGCATGTTTTTCTCTTGGTAAACTCAGGGTTATTCCAAAACCCCTCCTTCATGTTGTATACCTATTTACAATGTCAGTGTACTTTGTGCTTGCTTGTTTGTAAATGTTTGCAACAATTATTTTTCTTTAGATTAAATTTTTCAGATGAATTCAATTAATAGGTATTCAAGAGAGTACAGAACTAGGACATTTTGCAAATCCAAAGATATCTTTAAAAAAAGCAAGATTTAACGCCTTTCTGGTTTTACTCAGTATAGTAAACTTCATTTTCCATGTTTCAGTGTTTGATTCAGAGTTGATGCATGGACAGAAACCAAACCTTCAGCCATTAGAGAACATCCTGGCTAATCTCAAGGTCAGCACAGTGAAGAAGAACAGACAGACAGACAAACTGGGGGCTGAGGCTACCAAAATCATTAAGACTTTACCAGACCTGTCCTTCATGCAGGCTAAAGTATTGATGTTCCCAATCAGACACCAAGCAGAGTAACTTATTGGATTTACTTTCATTTTCAGCAACCTATGGGATTTACTTTCATTTTCAGCAACCTATGGGATTAACTGTTATTTACAGTAATCTATGGCATTTACTGTAATTTACACCAACCTTCGGGATTTACTGTTATTTATAGCAACCCTTGGGATTTACTGTAATTTACCGCAGCCTATGGGATATAGTGCCCTTTACATCAAATTATGGGATCAACTGTCTGTAATTTACTCAAAATATGTTTCTCTGACATCTACAAGAAAGAACTATATGCGGTATATTGCATATATTTGCCCCCACAAAAGTCAAAAATTTTGAAAACTTCCTGAAATGTGCTGAATTCAATAAATTGTATGAGAAATATAAATTAACAGAAAATATTATAGTTTCAAAGCTGTGTATTCACAATTTTTGTTTTTATGATGTCACAAACTAGTCCGATTTTATATCCTTTTTCAGAAAGAGGACAAAATGGACAAAATTTCAACAGTTTTAGCTTTAAAATTTATAGAGGGCAAGTTTGTTCAGGAACAATATTGACATATTTCATTGATATTATCATTCTACACATTATATCAAAATATTGATCCTGAAAACACATGCGCTCGGTGACTTTTACTCAAAATATCGACGAAATTTGTACATTTTTCTGTAGAATTCATAAAAATCTGAAATTTACGTCATGTTTGTGACGTCATTACGTACATATGACGTCATTACTTATGAAAATATTCAGTGCTTTGAAGTCAGCATATACTCCCCTGTTTACGAACTTAATTAAATATACCTCCATCAAAGTTTGATTTGGGGGGCAAATATTGGTTATTACCGAATAAAGTTCTTTTCATATCTATAAAAAGATAAAAAGTGAACTTCCGTTGTTATATGTGACTATGTAGATGATTGTTAATTACTGTTAAATCACATATCTTCAAGGGGTCAAATTTTCGTGGTTTGAGAAAAATATATTGGTTCACGGGGACTTGATTTCGTGGTTTAGGAATTGTTCAGTACTGTAGTAATATATGTGAAAATTAAATCCCCATGAAAATTTGTGATTTCACAGTAAGTTAATCATGTTAATTATGTCATTATTAAAATAAATATCATGTTGGGTAATTTAAATATCTAATGAAGAGTTAGACAATTTTTGATGTGTATAACATTTTCAATATTGCTTGGTAAACATGAGCAATGTGTTAAACCTTTAATATGTATTATTGAGTAAACGTCAATTTTTGCATTTGTTAATTATTGGGAACTATACTTACCCTTAAAATTTGAAATTTTAATGTTTTATTACCATTTTATGATCCTAATATATATTAAATAGCCAGAAGCTGAATCATTTTCTCAATATAATTATCTCGTGCTTTTCACCTACTGCCCAAGCTGTTCTATATATCAAGCCTTTCACTCCCCCTATTTTAAACCACACATTCATTATTACATGAAATGTTAGAATTTTTTTGTTTTGTTTACAGATCCATATGTTGTTATTGTATTTGTATTTTATTGCATTTATTAAGTCAATTTTTTGCTTTATTTAAATATATCTACACTTTAAACATATCAATGATGCCTAATTTTCTGCAAGTGTGTTAATGGGTTTTTTTAAGCCAATAATCTTAACATTCCTTACATCTAAGTTTCCAATTTATTTTTCAATTTTCATCTAGATGTAGAATACTGAAGGTATATAGATGAAGTCTTTTGGATATCTTTTATCTTTGGTCAAATCTTGCAGAGTTCAAAATAACAGATTTCATACTCTTTAAAAGAGGGCCTAAAAGTTCTAATTTGTTAAAATGTTAAGGAAATAAGTCAAAATGATATTGTTATTTCTGTTACTGCATGGTTTTTTTTTTGGGGGGGGGTTGCAAAAAAAATGGTTTCAGTTAAAAATTGTAAAAAAGGGGGATGCAATTATTGCATGAAAAAATTTAGTACATTGTACATGTATGTATGATATTTTTTTTATCTCTGCTTCATATACTTTTGAGAAGACTCTACAAGCAGTGTAGCATGGTGGAAATCTAGATGTGTTCTGTCATGTAATTTTTTTGTTTTGTTTACAATACTGAAAAGTTCATGTACATGTAATTGAAAAATATTGAAAACCTAAGAAATGTTTGTTATGACTATAATTATACTTTTAAAAGTATTCAAACACAGATATCTTAAATACCAGGGTTATGTCAAACATGATCTACAACCTAAACTGTATTGCAAAGTCTCAAAAATTCAAAATTTTGGATATCTCAAAGTATGATGTCAGTTTGTTGAGGTTGGAATATCCAGGTTGACTGGTGTTTTATAAGTAAAGTGTAAATTTTAATTTTGATATCTTGAGATATAACATAGTATGCTACAGTATGATCAGTTTTACTTAGTTTGCGATATCTGAGTTTAACTCTTTTCAGTTTATCTGTTGGTGCTGAAGTCTTGTTTTAACTTTGATATCTTGAATGTCAGATATCTCAAAGTATGATATTAAGTTTTAACTTAAATGTCTTGATCAGAACATCTGATATCTTAGAGCATGATATCAGTACTATTAGTTTGAGGTATCGGTTTTTGACTGTTATTAGGTTAAATCATGTATACTTAAGTTTTAACTCTAATATCTTGAACATGAGATATCTCGGAACATGATATCAGTACAGTGAAACTCGGTTATAACGAAGTCACTGGGACCTATGAAATTACTTCGCTATATCTGTAATTTGTTATATCTGTATAAGAAATTTGCTAAATTTACATAGTTGTGGATCCAAGATAAATTTGCTATATCCGTGAATTTACAATATCCGTGTTCGTACTAACCGAGTTTAACTGTACGTCTGAGTGTGATATCTGTGTTTGACTGTCATCCTGTTTTAAAGCATAATCAATGACACTGAATAAAAATGCCACTGATAAAACTTTTCATTGTGAAATATGTATAAAATGTCTTAATAATTAAAAAAATTAATTTAAATGAAATATGAATCGTTTTGTTTTTAAAGATGAGATTGTATCACGAAAGATCACAGATTATATATTGATTGTAAGCCTTAGTACGTGGCAGTAAAACCTAGATAGAACTATCCTCGCTGGCATAGTGCAGTGGTTAGAGCATTTTTCCCAGGGAGTTGATCCTCACATCGAGGGTTTAAATCCACTGCCATACAGAGACCTGTCCCCAAGACCACTACTATAGAAAGGTCTTTAGGGGGCATATACCCCTCTTTCCCTAAAATATGACATGCAAAAGACAAACAAAAAAAGTAACAACCCTAAACTGTCCACATTCAACTACTTGTATCCTAATTCATGGGTGATGTCGACTTCCTTGCTCCATCATTCCATATACATGTATATATACGGTGACTGCTATATGACTTTTTTTTAAATTCGTTCCCACGAAATTTATAAGAATTAATTCCCACGAAATTAAATTCGATCCCACGAAATAGAAATTCTTTCCCACAATATTAAATCGATCCCACGAAATTAGTAAATTCGTTCGTATGAAATAAAAATTCGTTCCCACAAATTTCTTTCAAAGCATGTTGCACACATAGTGAGCTACGAAAGCTGTGAAGGGACATAAAGGTTCTCAAAAAAGTATAAATTTTATTAACTAGTTAATGTAGATTTATTTAAAAAACAATTACGCAGGACTATACTATATTGGAGACTTCCCATGTTTCTAAAATAACACAAAAATATATGCCTTTATTTGTATTTAAAAAGAAATGAATGCTGGAATTGGCAGTGTTCAATGTTATAAAAACAACAAGAGGCCCATGGGCCTTATAGGTCACCTGAGCATCATGCAACAACTTTCAAATGATTGAATTTGGTTCATGTTTTAAGCTAGATGCTATGGCATTCACAATTTTGAAAGAGCTAGGCACCATTGCTAATCATAATTATACACTTAGCAATTGTTTAGTTTGTTTACTTAATATGGATAAGCAGGGTAGGGGAACAAAAAGTATGTCAACTAATCAGTAATATTCAGCAATAATCAGGAGTGCTCCTACCATACATGAACCCCTGACCCTAGGTCTACACATTGCACAATTTTTGAAAAGGCACACTTGCTTATCAAAAATGTTTGATTAATACCAAGGAGCATATTTCAAACAATTCATTTTCAGTATATAAGTAGAGCCCCCCCCCCTCCCCATTTTGGTATCCCTGATCCAGAGGCCTTGAAATTCACAATTCTGGAAGAAGAGCCCATCCCATCATAACTATGTAAATAGTTCATTCTGCTTATTACCTAGGAGTAGAGAAAAAGATTTTCATAGATGTAATGTATTTTCACCATATAATCATTATAGAGCCAATTCCTAACACCATAACCCCTGACCCCGGGGACATAAAATTCACAATTTTGGTAGAAGCATTCTTGCTCATCATAACTATGTCCTTAATTAGATTATTTAATACTCAGAAGCAGAGAAGAAGATTTTCAAAGATTTAATGCATTTTCACTATATAATCAATAGAGCCCCGTCCTAACACCAGAACCTCTGACCCTTGGGCCATAAAATTCACAATTTTGGTAGAGGCACTCTTGCTCATCATGACTATATACTTGGTTAGTTTATTTAATACTCAGGAACAGAGAAGACGATTTTCAAAGATTTTATGCATTTTCTCTCTATAATCAATAGAGCCCCGCCCTAACACCAGAACCCCTGACCCTGGGGCCATGAATTTCAAAAATTTGGTAGAGGCACTCTTGCTCATCATAACTATGTACTTAGTTAGTTTATTTGATACCTAGTAGCAGAGAACAAGATTATCAAAGATTTAATGCATTTTCACTATATAATCAATAGAGCCCCGCCCTAACACCATAACCCCTGACCCTGGGGCCATAAAATTCACAACTTTAGTAGGGGCACTCTTGCTCGTCATAACTATGAACTTAATTAGTTTATTTAATACTCAGAAACAGAGAAGAAGATTTTCAAAGAAATAATGCATTTTCACTATATATTCAATAGAGCCCCGCCCTAACACCATAACCCCTTACCCTGGGGCCATAAAATTCACAATTTTGGTAGAAGCATTCTTGCTCATCATAACTATGAACTTAATTAGTTTATTTAATACCCAGGAGCAGAGAAGAAGATTTTCAAAGAATTAATGCATTTTCACTATATAATCAATAGAGCCCCACCCTAACACCAGAATCCCTGACCCTGGGGCCATGAATTTCATAATTTTGGTAGAGGACTCAATGCTGATTACAATCATACCAACAGTTTGACTGCTTGATGCCCGGGAGTAAAGAAGAAGATTTTTAAAGATTGCACTAATTTTAGTGGGTTTTGCCCCACCCCCCCAGGCCCCAGGGGGGCAGGGACCACGAAATTCAAAATTTTTGTTTCCCTTTACCCATAGATGCTACATGGCAAAATTGGTTGAAATTGGTTTAGTGGTTTCAGAGAAGAAGCTGAAAATGTTTAAATGTTAACGCACGACGGATGACAGACGACGGACAAAAACAGATAGCAGAGTGTGTGCAGAGTGTGGACCAGCATCTAAATGAAATTTACATATTGAGACTACCAAAAGACTCTATACTCATCCCCCATCCCATCCACCCCCTGCATTCTACGAGCCTGTACTGATAAAATTTCCTTTCTAGCTCACCTGAGCCGATGACATTAAAACGACATTAAAAATCTCAACAAGAACCACAGAACCAGAAAAACTGAAACTTATGTGGAAGCATCCTGGGCATAGGCGTAGTCACAGGGGGGGGGGGGGGGGCAGCGGGGGCCCCCCCCCACTTTCAGATCTGGGGGGCAAGAGTATGTCTGTGCCCCCCCCCCCCCCCCCACTTTTTAAATGAAGAACAAAATCACAGCTATTTTCCCCTTTACCTTTACTATAGGAAATGTTCATTGAAGGGATAGTTGGCCCCCCCCCCTCCCCACTTGTTGACCCTAGCATAGTTATATCGAAGAATTGTGGGAAAAAAATTGGAATAGAAAGTAACTTGCCTTTGAAAAAGTTGGCCACTCCCCCCCCCCCCCCCCCCCCCCCCCCCACCCCCCACCACACACAAAATAGGATTTTCGAGTTTGGGGAACTTTCAATTCAATTTTCTTTTTTTTTTTTTTTTTTTTTTTTGCTTGTCAAAGAATTTCTGGAGTTGAGCCCCCCACTTTTAAGTTTGTGTCTACGCCTCTGCTGGGGCAGTGTAGATTCTAAATTATTCAAATCATGACCCTCTCCTGGGATTGGGCGGGGCCACAATAGGGAATTAAAGTTTTACATAGAAATATATATAGGAAAAAAATTTAAAAAATCTCCGAAAAGCGGAAACTTATGTAGAAGCATTGTGGGGGAGTGTAGATTCCAAATTGTTCAAATCATGACCCCCGGGGTTAGGGCGGGGCCACGATATGGAACCCAAGTTTTACATTGAACTATACAGAAAAAAATCTTTGAAAATCTTCTCAAGAACCACTTGGCCAGAAAAGCTGAAACTTACGTAGAAGCATCCTGGGTAGTGTAGATTCTAAATTGTTCAAATCATGACCCGGGGGGGGGGGGGGGTAGGGCGGGGCCACAATAGGGAATCCAAGTTTTATATCCAACTATATAGGACAAATCTACTTCTCGGGAACAACTGGACCAGAAAGGCTGAAACTTCTGCGAAAGCATCGTGGAGTAGTTTGGATTTTAAATTGTCCAAATTATGACCCTTGGGGTAGGGTGGGGTTACAGATGGTTTTACAAGGGGAACATCTGGTAAATTAAGAACAGCATATGGTCAAAGCTATTCTGGTGAGCGATGTGGCCCATGGGTCTCTTGTTTAATTAACCATATGCATGCACCACACCCTTATTCGAAATCAAAAAACCCACACAGAATCGTTTATTTATGAACATACCACCGAAACTATGACAGATACAGTATTTATGATATTTATAT
Source organism: Saccostrea cuccullata (assembly GCF_032062105.1). Taxonomy (NCBI): domain Eukaryota; kingdom Metazoa; phylum Mollusca; class Bivalvia; order Ostreida; family Ostreidae; genus Saccostrea; species Saccostrea cuccullata. The sequence continues at coordinate 142,492 of NW_026923633.1, read as the reverse complement.
ACCGGATATTAGATTAATTCATGTCAAACAGAGTCACATGCATTATTCATCTACATATTCCCAGTTTGAGAAAAATAAGCATGTCATAATTGTCTGTATTAGCTTAGTGGATATGTTGCATGGTTAACTCTAAACAGAATTGATTTTAAATAGCTATAAAATTTTAAAGTCTTACATGACCAAGTGATAGTTAAAACCATTTATGGACCTTCTAATGTATAATTAAGAATACACATGTACCTTTAAACGAGGAACTTTATCGATTTATGAAAAACGAGTGAGTTCATCCAGATTAAAAACGAAATAGTGTTAGAATTTTTCTTAATAATGATACACCATGTCAAATATGTGTACAAGACTCGGGAATCATGCATCTTCATAACAAATACATACTGGCTTTTTCTGCTTATGATTGCAAGAAACAAGATCGACAAAACAAAAAGATGAGAATAGAATATTCTCACTCTAGTGTAATTACCATTCCCCCTAATTCTTAATGAACCATCTGTAGTTAGTGTATTGGTATTTAGAACATTCTTCAAAGAGAATATCAAATGTACGTTTGCTAATTAAAAAAAAATATCTTGTCTCTACACCTTTGCATACTTAAAATTAACTTACATATGTTTGATGTGTTTCTGCCACTTTCATTTAAAAAATTTCTCTTGATTGAATGAGTGCCGCGGGCCTGTCATAGAAAAACAATTGTCCAAACAATTGAATAACAGCGACAAAAGTGACACAACTAAATCAGCTGCATCAGCAGAGCGATGGAGTAGATATAAATAGAAGGTTTGGTGACATCGTCTGGTTGAATAAGGTGGCCTGTCGATCAGAAACAGAAGAATAATGCACGAGTAGCGTAAACAGAAATACTGCCAACATATCAGTAGATAAAATATCTCACCGATCGCGATTTCTGTCCGATTCCTGGATGTAAAAAGGAGTTACCTAGTGTATGGAAACCTTTCAATTAGTTGGATATATATACTCATTTAATGTACCGTGTGATCTTTCCAAAACAAAAATAATAATAAGTTCCATAGAATTGTTTACAAAAAAGTTTGGAACAACAATGTGCTTTATTAATTACTTATGTCTGGAATACCTTAAGTTCAAGACATTTTGAATAATGTCATGAAGAATTGACGTCACCTGAAAGCAAGAAAAGTTAATTTAAGGATTTTATTTTCCGTTTGACTCTTGGAAGATGACGTCAGAAGGCCCAGGGTGGAAGCGAATGGTGGTTCTGTTGGTGTTGGTGGTGGTGTATTTGTGCGTGGGAGCCGCTATCTTCAGTCAAATCGAGGGCGATCCCGAAATAGAGCGACGACTTCGGTTAGAGGCCTTCCTTAGAAACTTCATAGGTATAATCTCTAGTTATCCTTTATTTTATGTCGTAAACAACTTGTTGCTAGTTTTCGTTCCTTTTTGAAATTTGTAGAATTCCTCTCAATTATCTGTAATAGGCTTAAATCTATGCGACGGCGCAATATGAAAAATAACCCATTGCTATGTAGAAATCCGTGCCATTGTCTTTTATAGGAATTTACTCCTAATGTGTAGTGGAAATAGGTTTCTTTTGTTCCACACAACGGTAAAATATTCATGAACAATCCAAGAGAACAATACCCTTAATAGGTGCATTCTTGCTACAAATTTCAGGAATGTTTGTCCATCTGTAACAAGATGGTTCAAGGATGATTGTACTCACGTGTTACGAGGCTGAGGAATTTTAGTTACACGTGTAGCCTATTAATGGAAAATACTTTGAAACACGCAAAGAGTCAATTCATTTTCATTTTACGTTTTCAATAAGCTATCCTCGATGCAATGGCACCTTTTGTGGAAAAGAAGCAATACTTGAAGCTCTAAGTTATTTCGATCGTAATTTTTCTTTTAGATTCAAGTGAAATTTTTAAGGTAATCCGATCCTCAGGTTTATAAAATTAGCAAATTAAGTTAATTATACATTTGTATTATATATTAGGGAAAATTGTCAAATCTCAAATACTTTTGCAGAAAAGGCGAATTGGAATATCAGCAATGCATTTTCTAACTGCAAATTGATCAACAAATATATTTTAAGTTAAAAAACGATAGATATCCAGGCATTTAGAGAAATTGCTATGATTTTTATACTTATTTGGTATTTTTCGTCTTCTATTTCCGTCATGTATTCTATAATACGTAGTGTAAAAGGCTTTTGCTATTGTTGCAAGACACCACAAATCACTTCTTATTTCATATCATGCTAATAAGCATTGGTATCTAACGCTGAATTCAATAAAATCTTATTTCTCTAAAACTACATTAATTTTTTTTCCCTTTTTAGGGTACAATTGTCAACTTTTATAAGACTTTTTCTATGACTTCCAAAAACTTGGTTCTTATAAGGATGAATCAAATGAAAATTGTTGCATGAAAAAATTCCATTTTCAAGCTTCATTTTGGTGCATTTCAAATAAAATATTAATTTTTGGAGTTATCCTTCCTGGCTGAGGATCGCTTTCGGATATCCTTAAAGTGAAAATCATATTATATAGGGAAAATTGTCAAATCTCCATTATTTTTGCAGAAAAAGAGAATGGGAATATCAGCAATGCATTTTCTAAGTGCAAATAGATCAACAAATATATTTACGGTTAAAAAACGATAGGTATCCAGGCATTCAGAGAAATTGTCATGATTTTTAAACTTATTTGGTATTTTTTGTCTTCTATTTGCGCCATGTATTCTATAATATATAGTGTAAAAGGCTTTTGGTATCATTGCAAGACACCACAAATCACTTCTTATTTCAGATCATGCTAATAAGCATTGGTATCTAAGGCTGCATTCAAGAAAATCTTATTTCTCTAAAACTGTATTATTTTTTTCCTTTTATAGGGTACAAATTAGAACTTTTATAAGGCCTTTTCTAAGACTTCCAAAAACCTTGAATCTTATAAAGATGAATCAAATGAAAATTGTTGCTTGAAAAAAATTCATTTTAAAGCTTCATTTTGGTGCATTTCAAATTAAAAAAATATTTTTGGAGTTATCCTTCCTGGCTGAGGATCGGATATCCTTAATTGTGCGCCACCAATCTGTATTCCTCTCATCGACAACTAGTATATATAAGAAAAAACTCGTATTACTTTAATAAGCTTACTTGTGAATTCAGACGTTTTTTGTTCCTTTTGTCTAAACCATATAGTTACATTTTCATCGTTTCAAAGATAATATGTAGTGTGATTTTTTTTTTAATAAAAACATATAAGTTATTATAGCATATACTTGAAATACTCTCTCTCTCTCTCTCTCTCTCTCTCTCTCTCTCTCTCTCTCTCAATTTTAGGGTATTAATTCTTCAAAAAATATAATCTCAAACTTTTAAATGAACATCTGTAAAATAAATATGATATTAACCCAGGACCGCTGTCCTGACTCTGCCCATGCCACTTCTGGCTTCTCTTTTCCCCCATTAATTTGTCTTTCTGGAAATATTCCATATTAGTAAGTAGGAAAAAATATATCTACCTTTTCAATAATTTTTTTCTCAATTTAAGGACATACGCAACGCACCTTACTCATTGATAATTTTTCAAGATATTCTTACAACGATTCTCAGTTAAGCTTCGCCTTTTAGTAACTTACTGAGTACTAAGTAAGGTGTGGCATTCTCGACGTTACATAATTAGCATCTGAAATTTACACAGCTTTCATTCACTGTTGAAATATACGTGTGTAACGGAGAGGAGAAAATGCAGCGGGTATAGTGAAAAATACCAGATATTATGAGAGAGGAAAAGGAGAAAGGGGATTTTTCAACAAATATTTGGGAAATTAATTTTAAACTTGGTTTCCTGGGGGCATAAAACTGGTTTAGACATAGACAACAATCTCTAGCTCACTTTTGATCTCAGTCTCAATTTTTCCAAAGGAATATATAGTTGAAAAGTGAGACTGAGATCAAAAGTGAGCTCGTCTAAGTTTTATGGCCCCAGGCCGGGACTCGAACCCGGGCCCCCTGAAACTCCAGTCAGGTGCTCTACCAACTGAGCTATCTGGCTACCGGCGATCAATCCCGGCTGACCGCCACATTCCTCCCTCCTTAAAGGTCTTTGGCCCCCAAAGACTCCAGCCCAGACTCATCCCTGGCAGGCTCTCACCTGTCAGTTCCAGGGCATGGCACGGCACCAAGTGTAACGGTAGAGGGAAAAATTGAGCGGACCAGACCTGGATTCGATCCAGGGCCCCCTGAAACTCCGGTCAGGTGCTCACCAATTTAGCTATCTGGCTACCGGCAACCAATCCCATCTGACCGCCACATTCCTCCCTCCTTAAAGTTCTTTGGTCCCCAAAGACCCCAACCGAGGCTCATCTCTGGCAGGCCTCTCACCTGTCAATTGCATGGAATGGCACGGCACCAAATGTAACGGGAGAGGAGAATATGCAGCGGACCAGACCGGGACTCGATCGAATCTGGGTCCCCCGAAACTCCGGTCTGGTGCTCTACCAACTGAGCTATCTGGCTACCGGCGATCAAACCCGGCTGACCGCCACACACGGGATAGAAATTCGGGCAAATGTCAATGAATGTACCGAATAACCAATAACATTGTCTCACCCGGCAAAGAGGTGGAGCTTAAGTCGTCTCATCGTTGTCAACAACAATTTAAAGTACCTAATGTTATTTATTTCTTAACCAATATTTTAGAAGTGTACAAAAGTATATATACACATTAAAATGTAGTACACAATTCCATCAAGTATTGGAACTCTTCAACACCAGGTAAAAAGTTCAAAATGTATTATGCATGTCCTTAAAGAATGTACATATTTATATGGTATCTGCATTCTCACATTTTACACCGACAATGTTAATTGTCTCCACTAAGATTTAATTAACTGTTTTACTAGTACTTTTATACAATGCTTTTAAAAAAAAGAAATCGTGCATATAAGATTGTCTACTTACAACCACAATTTTTTTCTTATTGGTAATAAAAACACATTTTTTATTCATATGATATTTGAAATATCTGTTTTTTTATTATTATTAAGGTAACCATTCCTGTGTAAAGCATGACGACCTAATCAACGTATTACGTCAGGTGGATCAGGAATTTACGTTCGCCTTAAACACTTTACGTAACACGACGGTATACACACAGTGGGATTTCATTGGTTCATTTTCCTTCGTTGTTACCGTGGTAACCACCATAGGTAAATTATTTTATAATTGTTATGCTAATTGTTTTAAGGGACTTCGACCCTCAGCCAGGGAGGACAACTCTTTAATTTATAATTTAATTCAAAAAGTCTTTAAATGAAGCTTGAAAATTAAATCTTTTCATGCAACAATTTTCATTATATGCCTCTCAATGTGAACAAGGTTCTTTGAACTTCTCAGAAAGGTCTAATTAAAAGTAGAAATTTTTATCCCGAAAAAGCATTTTTAGATACCAATGTTTATTAACATGATATGAAATTAGAAGTGATTTATGGAGCTTTGCAAAGAACCTTGAAGTACATTGAGAGGCATATAATGAAAATTGTTGCATGAAAATATTTAATTTTCAAGCTTCATTTAAAGACTTTTTTGAATTAAATTATAAATTAAAGAGTTGTCCTTGCTGGCTGAGGGTCGGAGTCCCTTAATTCGAATGCTGTGTATCCGAAATCGTACCTATAACGATGTAATGTATATGCCAATAAAGATACTACTGCTGTAAATCGATTTAAACATTTAGTCACACTCATGTTTTTTAAATGTTGACCAATCCGGAATGAGGTCTTATCCCGTTAAATTTCAATGAAACCAGTGGTATCCGGGTTAGGCGGGTTTTATTGTAATTTCACACGCAAGAAAATAAAAGTGATTGGCGGCATATCTAAAGCAGTGTTTGAGTATTATCCAATAAAACGAAATTAAACATACAACAAAAATTTAATATAAAGTAAGATAATACATGTATATGCGGTATACATCTATAAGGGAAAGAAGAGAGAAAGATAATGCCTACACACACTCTGATATTAAGAGAAACTTGATTTATTGCACATACAGAAAAAAAATTAGCGTAACAAGTATATAACAATCTAGAAACAGGGTTACGTACTCGGCATACTGTCAATTCTGTTTACATCAGTATACAAACCCTGAGAATCTCGCCATCTGCTTTGTTACGAAGGATGAAAATTAATGTGTGGCAATGTAGATGTGTCGCATACCATAGCAACACATGAGTAGGATGATACAAAAATCTTATTGCCATCTGGCAATAAAAGAAAAGGTTATACTGACTTAATGACGTAAGGTGTCAGTGCCGTGTTTATATATTTAGCATGTTTAGGGGCACACAAAATAAAAGAAAATAAAAAAGAAACACCTCTTTTGAAAATTCTCATAACATCGATGTACCGGTATACATCGAAAGAACAGCAGAGCAAATTTTATAGATAGTTTTCAGTAGACCCAAATAAACAAGAGTTATTTCCCTTTGGAGGCCATCTTGGAGGTCAACCATGTAATTTTCCCTCTTTGTCCTACTAAATATAAGAGAGTGCATGTAGCAGAAATATTTGGGGGGAAATCTTTATGGAACAAAAATGATAAAATAAAGGAGACTCTAACAAATGTATATTTTTAAGAAAAACAATGCTTACCACCCCACAATTTCCGGTATAAAAAGTTAAAGTTGGTTGAATAATGAAGGAATATGAGCATGTACGTTGACCCCCAGTATGGTGGCCAACAGGAAATAACTCATGTTAATTTGGGTTTACTGAAAACTATCTATTGATGGTGACTATTGTAGCCCATGGGCCTTGGACTCTCACAAACTTAAAAATAAAACAGCACAAAATTAATGCTCCGTTAAGTCTGAATTTAATTCTATACAAAGATATATTGAGAATCAATACATATGCTAATGTCTTTCACTAATTAACAATTTTCAACTGTCAATGAATATGACTCATTCTGTACTCATCGGCAATTGAAAATTGTTAATTAGTGAAAGAAACTACACTAGGTACATGTTGTCATATATCCATACATCTAAGTCAATTGCAGCTTAACTTGGTTTCTATATGTCAATTAAAAAGTATTAAAAATAGTTGCGGCACACGTCGTATACATGCTAAATATCAAATCCCTACATGTATGTATCTTCTGGTCTACATGATATACTAGTAAGACGTGAAAATTAACAGCAAATAAAATGAATGCAAAAATTCCTATATTTTCTTACCTTTAAGGATATGGAAACCTGGCACCCAAAACGTACCCCGGTAAAGTGGCTCTGGTGGTTTACGCCCTCATAGGAATTCCCATCACTCTCATCATGTTGAACTACTTGGGTCAAATCCTGACCCGCCTCTCCACACGGGTCAACAAATGTAAACTCTGCTCGGCCAAACCTCTGGTGAACAAAATACTGAACATGGTCCTCATTGTTACCCTGGGGCTGACTATCCTATTCATCCTACCGGCCTCGGTTTTCAGTTACGTGGAGGATTGGACGGTTTTAGAGGCACTGTATTACTGTTTTGTGACCCTCAGTACTATAGGATTCGGCGACTATATAGCAGGTAAGTGGCTACTGCAGACTAAATTTTACGTACATGTATACAGTCGAGTCCCGTTTATACGGACACCTGTGATCCCGTCAGGCCAATTAAAACTTTCTTGGTAAATATAAAAAAATGTTTCCAACAAACTTTGTCCGGCAGGTGAGGTGTCCGGAATATTGGCCTTCGGATTAATAAGAATTCAGTGTACAAACATTAAGATAAAAAGAAGCTTTTAATAGTATGTCTATGACTTGCAGCCCTTTCTACTAGTTGGGCAGATATAAGCTTTATTAAAGGTTTGATTTTTTAAAAAATCGTATCACTTGTGTTTTAATGTCACGTACACCAAAGCTGCTGACATTATTATGTCCAAAATACATGTACTATTCTTATTGTCAACAAAGCGTAACTCCTTGAAATAAAATTGAACTTATTAAATATAATTTTTTTAAATATTAAATGGCGAGAGAACGTAAATACTCCATGCACTATAAAGCACGCTGAAGTAATTTGCTTTTAGTTTACCAAATTCTAAACACCCAAGTGATTAAAAGTATCCTGAGTTACATAAAAATGATATATTACATGTGCAGTTGAACTTAAGTTACATCGAATTTCGAATACATCAAAATGCGACAGTGTAGTCCAAACAACTTGGCTTTTTATAACGTGATTTCTCGACACCATTGAGTTCTCAAGTAATCTGAAGTTGACATCAAAGAGATGCTTGAGTTTCTGATTGACAATATCTATGTGGTTTTTGGAGACCAGGTATTCCAACAATCTATTGGAACTCCCATGGGTACCAATTGCGCTCCGTTATTAGCAGACCTATTTTTATAGTCATATGAAGCAGAATTTGTGCAAAATCTTATGCGTGAAAAGAAGAAAACACTTGCTGTGGCCTTCAACTCGACATTTAGACATTTCGACGACGTATTGTCAATTAATCAAAGTACTCAGAAGTACTGAAAGCCGGGCTCATTTACAGGGTAATGAACAAAAATCGACCGTGGTGACAATTTAAAATCAAGTTCAGACGTTTAGAAGATATGTTACACACAAAAATATCTCAATGGCATGTATAGTATTAAAAAGTTTTAAAAATTAAGTAAAATATAGCTAGAAATTAACAGCGTAAAATATTTATCACATGTATCGTTTCGTGGTTTTATATACAAACAGAAGTAAATAAACACCAATGCAGCAAGATTAATTAAGGTCAAATGACTATGCACTGATGTGTCCTCAGCGGGGAGTTTTGCATCAAGTCATTAATGATGTTCCCTGCATTTGTGTTAGCCTGATAGTACAACCTTTATTTATAAAATATGACGCAGACAGGGATGCCTGGTGAAAACCTTTCGCACCTTTTGAATTGCTTTGTAAAATATTAGTCAAAGGAGCCAGGGAAAATATTAATTTAATATTTTGATAAAAATATTTGATTTTCTATTTCTTAAGGTGTTTGAATGGATTTTGTTTTCTCAACAGCGGCTGGGCGTACGTACTATACTTTTACTCGTAAACTCAATTTGGCGGTGAAGAAGCAGCATTTTTGATGCTCACCGTCGCAATAGCCGGGCATTGCTCTACGAGCAATGAGCCCGGCTAAAAATGGTCATTTCCATTCCTACGTCGATACGATATATCCTGGTGAGCTTGAGATAAAAGATACCACAGAGTCTGACACATCTGTTTCATACTTGGATATTTTTAGCCGGGCTCATTTCTCGTAGAGAAATGCCCGGCTATTGCAACGGTGAGCAACAGAAAATGCTGCTTCTTCACCGCCAAATTAAATTTACGAGTTAGAATATAGTACGTCTGCGCAATCACCTTTGAGGCAATACAAACACTGAATTAAACTTTCATAGTTATCTAAAATTGTCAAAAAATAATTATAATAAAATACTTTATATCGTTTTCGATGATTAATCATTTGGTTAAAATATGCGAAAAGTTTTCATCAGGTATCCCTGTCTGCGTCATATTCTATAAATAAAGGGTGTACTAATACAAATGCGGGGAACACCATTAATGACTTGATGTACGCTTTGATAAAACTATCTGTGCATAATTGTTTGACCTTAAATAATCTTGCTGCATCAGTGTTCATTTACTTTTGTTGGTATGTAAAACCCCGAAATGATACATGTGACACGTATTTTACGCTGTTAAATGATAGCTACATTTTAATTAATTTTAAAGCTTTTTAATGCAGCTATATATGACATATATAGATATAATTATATGATCATCTTTTCGATGTCTGAATCAGCTTGTTTTTTAACTGTCATTGCGGTCTTTGTTCATTACCCTGTAAATGAGCGCGGCTTTCAGTACTTCTGAGTACTTTGATACTTGAAAAAGACGTTAATGCATGGTAATCTAACAACCAAGCTATATGGTAAACGTGATGACTTTAACTTTTCTATCGTCAACTGTCCTTACTTATGCAGCAATATACCTTCATCACCTGCATACGGAGTGTATATATCTCAGTTGATTCGATACGCAAGAGCATGCTCTTCGTATGAACACTTTCTAAAACGAGGTAAATTATTGACAAGCAAGTTGATGAAACAAGAATATCAACAGTCTCGTTTAAAGTCATCATTTCGTAAATTCTATGGACGATACAATGACCTTGTTTAATGGACTTTGATATTGATTACTGTTCATTATCTCCATATCCTTTTTCAAGATGACTGGTTTGACTGTACATCTTTATAAAAAGGATGATCAAATAACACTGTGTTCCACGGGATTTTTTAATAAATTTTAATACCAAGAACGATTTAGATAAATAACAACATATTCCTTTATCATTCCGTGATGAAGGGAAAAAAACCCATGATTTTATTTTTCATTTATTTACAGCTATTTCAGAGAATCGCATAGATCATCGTGGTACGGGCGACCTGTACAGAATTGTGACGTACGTGTGGATATTGTTCGGCCTGGCTTATCTATCCCTCCTAATTAACTATATCTCGAACGTCTTCATCAAAAAGGCCGAAGAAATGGAAAGACTTACAAAAGAAAAACTGGAGGTAAATACCAGCAAAGGCAAATTTTAAAGAATTGTGCCCCCCTTCGGTGTCTTAGTGGATATATGAACGCAGTATCATATGTAATTCAAAAGTTATCGCCAAAGTTAATTTGCTTGAAAATTAGGTTAAACAGGAAAGGTCTTGTCACAGGCAATGTACATGTGAAATATGAAAACCTCATCTCCTCTCAATCAAAGGTTATGACCAAGGTTAAAATTTCCGTGACAGTCGGACAGCTAGACGGGCACACAGACTGACAGACGAATGAAATTTAATGTCCCTTCGCTTTTGCAAAGGGGGGGGGATAGAAATATAATAAACCATACCAAGGTTTTGTTTTCTTTATAAATATATGACAACAAGATGAAAGGAAAGTTTTGCTCCAAGTTCAAGTAAATTTTTAGAAATATTTTCCGAAAGGTACCTTCAGACTATTTACGCGCAGACAGATATATGAATTATGGATTTTCTTGTATCGCTTTAATATGTTGGTACATGTAAGATCAATTTCCAGTAACCAGGCCATCAACTTAAAGTAAACGGTTGGAGTAAATTTGATGAAAGCGGCAGTCTGACTAAGGCCAGCCCCTACTATTTCACAGTGAAATAGTAGGGGCTGGCTTTAGTCAGACTGATGAAAGCGGCAGATTAATTTTTAGTTCAATTAAAATATTTTAAAAAGAAATTTTAAAGTTATGAATTGTTTCCTCAAACCTTGTTTCATTATTTAATGTGAAATAAAATTAATCAAATATTTAATTTTTATTCCTTCTTTTTTCAGGCTGAAGTTTCTAGATTACAACAAGAATTAGCAAAAACTGGAAAGTCAGTGTATAAAACGGCAGCAAACGTAAAATCCAGCGTTAAGGGCAAAATGTGGGAAGCGCCCTCTAGTAACAACAGTGGCATTGATCAAGAAAGCGGAAGTGTAACTCTGCTCCGAATAGCTCAACTGGAAGAAACTTGATTATACTAAGTTATAGTGCATTTGTTTGTGTGTTTGTGTGTATGAGAGAAAAATGAACTTTTAAGTTAGTATCATTACTAAGTGCAAGTGAAAATGAAACAGCAATCAATTATTATTATTATTATTATTATTATTTTATTAATTTATAAAGCGCAAAATCACATATAGTTTCTATGCGCTGTACAATGGTTTTGCTAATATTTAAAAACAATGTAAATTAATAAGACCTATAAATCTGTTATGGAAAGTAAATAATCGATAAAACAAAGGGACCTTAAAATAAAACATGGTAGTAAGATGAAATTGGTTAACGTAGACAAGGCAAATAAAATGAAAATTAAAAAAAAAAAAAACTGTTATGTACACAGGAAAGTACTTCTGAGTTGAGTATACGAGAGGGTACACATGGAGTCCTTGGTGTTATGCTGGAATTTTTACATTCATAGATTATATTCACGCTTGAACAAGAGTGTTTTTAGGTTCTTGCGGAATGATCCATGTGCTTCTAGCTCTCGTAGTTCAAAAGGCAGGTTGTTCCACAGTTGTGCTCCTAATGTGCTTATGGCTCTTGCACCATATTTGTTCGATGATTTCTTTACTATTACTTTCCATTTGTCAGACGATGATCTTAAAGTCCTTTGTGGCTGATAAGTAGGGCATAACTCTCTCATATATGGTGATGCTGAGGAGGAGTGTAGAGACTTGTGCATGGTTGTCAGTACTTTAAACACGACACGTTGTTTTACAGGCAGCCAGTGCAGTTGTTGAAGTACTGGCGTGATATGTTGTTTGTAGCCTGTTTTTGTGAGACAACGCGCAGCATTGTTCTGAGCCACTTGTAATCGGTGCATGGTTCGATCGGTTATGCCAAGCAGAAGGGCATTGTGATAGTCGAGATGGGATACGACTGTTGCATTGATGACCTTTGCACACGCTTCCTGGGTGAGATGTTGTTTCACCTTGGAGATTCTCCTAATGTTGAAATATATCTTTTTTAGCATGGACTTGACTTGCGTTTCCATTGATAAGGTGGCATCCAGGGTAGCACCGAGGTTTTTAGCAGTAGATTGAGATGTCACTATTGCGTCACCAATCTTCAGCTGAATGTTCTTAACACGGTTCTGGTTATGAGCGCTGGAAATCACCATTATCTCGGTTTTTGCATCATTCAGTTTGAGTTTGTTTACAGTCATCCAGGTTCGGACACTCGCTATGCACTCTTCCATAACCTTGATTTGAATGCAACACGTAAATAATGACTGGAAGACCCACCTCTTAGATACTCTAACCTGACTGGAAGACCCACCTCTTAGATACTCTGACGTGACTGGAAGACCCATCTCTTAGATACTCTCACCTGACTGGAAGACCGACCTTTTAGATACTCTTACCTGACTGGAAGACCCACCTCTTAGATACTCTAACCTGACTGGAAGACCCACTTCTTAGATACTCTGACGTGACTGGAAGACCCATCTCTTAGATACTCTCACCTGACTGGAAGACCGACCTTTTAGATACTCTTACCTGACTGGAAGACCCGCCTCTTAGATACTCTAACCTGACTGGAAGACCCACTTCTTAGATACTCTGACGTGACTGGAAGACCCATCTCTTAGATACTCTCACCTGACTGGAAAGACCGACCTTTTAGATACTCTTACCTGACTGGAAGACCCGCCTCTTAAATACTCTAACCTGACTGGAAGACCCACCTCTAAGATACTCTGACCTGACTGGAAGACCCATCTCTTAGATACTCTCACCTGACTGGAAGATCCACCTCTTAGATACTCTGACCTGACTGGAAGACCCACCTCTTAGATACTCTACCCTGACTGGAAGATCCATCTCTTAGATACTCTACCCTGACTGGAAGACCCACCTCTTAGATACTCTAACCTGACTGGAAGACCCACCTCTTAGATACTCTGACCTGACTGGAAGACCCACCTCTTAGATACTCTAACCTGATTGGAAGACCCATCTCTTAGATACTTTTATCTGACTGGAAGACCCATCTCTTAGATACTCTTATCTGACTGGAAGACCCACCTCTTAGATACTCTTACCTGACTGGAAGACCCATCTCTTAGATACTCTAACCTGACTGGAAGACCCACCTCTTAGATACTCTTACCTGACTGGAAGACCAATCTCTTAGATACTCTTATCCGACTGGAAGACCCACCTCTTAGATACTCTTACCTTTGTACCAACTGCTGAATATTCACCTCTGAAGGGTGATTCACTGTATTTTTCCCATAATTCACTGCATTCTTCCCATGAATCACTAATCACTGTATTTTTCCCATGATACAAAGTGTCGGATATGGATTTTGAATTAAAAGAACTAATTGTTGTGCATATTGGAAGCATGGAATACTGATACATGTTATACGAAAAATTTAAAGTACCATATCTGCAATACAAAGATATCCGTGAAAAGGTGAAACGCTTGTAAAAAATAAAGTGAAAAGTTGATTAAGAATTTTTGCCCCTTCCTCCGTCTTAATGTAAAAAGAACAAGAAAAAAACCTGATTATAGATTTGTGAAACACTGATGTTCCTGCATCACAGATTAAAGCAAAGGATAGTTAATCAAACTTGATGATCAAGGCCACGATGTCAAAAAAAAACAAAAAAAAAAAAACAACAACATTCATTTGGTATAAAAGAAAAGACCTTGACACGAGAAATACGTAAAGAGAAAAAAAGAGAGCCCTAAAATTCCTTGTTTTAAGTTGTAGACAAGGTTTAATTTTTTACAAATTTAGATTAAAATCAAAGGTCAATGTCAAAAGGCCAAAGTATTGTTACCTAAATGCAGGACTTTTCATAAAGAATACACACTGTCTTATGATATATTTACGTCCTATTACCAACAGTTCAAAAGTTAAAATGGCCAAGGTTAATTTTTTAAAAGTACATGTAGGTCTGAACAAGCAAATTCAAAGAATTACGGTCCCCCGCTTCTGGTGTCTTTATGGGTGAAATGTCATTATTCATGACATTGTGTAAACTATGAGCGCCCTTTCAGATGTGATATGCCATTCAAAATTTATCATCAAGGTTTTTTTTTTTTTTAATTAGGACAATCTTGAAGGTCAAGGGGTCAGAAACCATATCATGCTCGGAAATATCTTGTCACAGGTAATGCACATGTCAAATATGAAAGTCGTATCCTTCTCAATAAAAAGTTATAAGGAAAAGAAAATTGTTTAAAGTAGGTCAAACGTCAGGATGAAAGTCCTACCTCTTTTCATTCAAAAGTCATGACCAAGGATAGAAGTTTTGAAAAGTAGGTCAAACTTAAAGGCCAAGATCAAGAGATCAAAAATCATAGTGTATTTAGAAAGGTCTTGTCACAGGCAATACACCTATGTAATACGAAAACCTTGTCTCTTCTCATTCAAACGTTATGGTCAATTCAAAGTAATATTTAAATTTTTGAAAAGTAGATCAAACGTCAAGGTCTTGGGGTAAAAAAATTATAGTGTGTTTATAAAGGTCTTGTCACGAGTAATACACATGTATAATATGAAAATCCTATCTCTTCTCATTCAAAAGATATTACCAAGGTTAACCTTTTGAAACAGACAGACAGACAAGTGAGATTTATAATGTCCCCTCGCTTTCGCCAAAGCGGGGGACAAAAAATATTGGTATCCAAAGAGAGGTCTAGGCACACGGATTACACTGCTCGCCTTCGGTGTCTCAGTGGTGATGCACACGTGAAATATGAAATTCTTTTCTCTTCTCATTCAAAAGTTAATTTGGCCAAGGTTCTAGACTTAAACAGGAAAATAAATATAACTGATTTGCTAGCCTTTTTCTGAAAATAATATTGTAAAGTTTAGAAGTTTAAAATCGTGAATAAATGTTTATTATTTGTTTGATAAATGACGTAATGTTTTCGAGGATATTCCCGTTTTCTTGTAATATAGCTGATTGTGTAGTCAAATGTCGCGACTGTTAATTACACACATACGTCTAGTCGGGTTTTGAAATTAAGGATTTTACAGGATTATGGGTATTTCGCTGTTATTTGATTAGATACATGTACAGACTAAAAAAACAGATGTGCATCCAACTCGTAGTTCCCTTTCTAAGGAGGAAATTCTTCAAAATTATATGTCAGTTTTAAATATTTTAAATATCCATAAGAACCAAAATGAATTTGACTTACCATACATATATTGGATTCCAAAATTCATAAGAATCTTTAATTACAAACCAAGATACATATAGCGGGTTCCAGTAAATGTACAACCAAGTCTCTTTCTTTACTCCTCACTAGGATATTGGTTCCTTTTGGTTCCTGGTGGAACATAGGGCCTCGGCAACAGTTCTCCATCGCACCCTGTTTTGAGCAGCAATTTTCAGTTGTTCCCAGCTATGTCCACACTCTCTGATTTCCTCTTCACGTGACCTTCGCCAAGTTGTCTTGGGGTGCCCAACTCGACGTTTGCCTTGGAGGTTCCACTCGAGTGCGTGGCGTGTAATGTGTCTCGATGGTTTTCTGAGGATTTGTCCAATCCACCGCCACTTTCTACGGGCTATTTGTTTAGTGATTGGGTCTTGGTTTGTTGTTTCCCACAAGTTCTTGTTGTTTATATTTTCTGGCAATCTCATTTTAGTACATGCATGTGGCGGGGACAACTGTTTGTGAAGATTTGTAGTATGTTGGAGGTGGTGTTGGCGAATCTCCATGTTTCAGACCCGTAGAGGAGCGTAGATCTAACATTGGTGATGTAGATCCGAAGTTTTATGCGTGTGGACAGTGCTGTTGAACTCCACACAGGCTTGAGGTTGATGAAGACGTGTCTTGCTTTATTAATTCTTGCTGTTATGTCTTCATCTGTTCCACCAGTGGTTTTGACGATGCTGCCTAAGTATGTAAAGGAGTCTACGTCTTTCAGGTTGTGCTCTCCAAGAGTAACTGGTTTTTGCTGTTTGTTTTGAAGCGTATTACCTCTGTCTTTTTGATATTCACCTTTAGACCTGTCTTTGCTGCTTATTGACTATTGACAATTGACACTGTCTTTTGGAATTCCCATGGGTACTAATTGAGCCCTGTTACTAGCAGACCTATTTTTGTATTCATATGAAGCAGAATTTGTGCAAAAAGTCATGCGTGAAAAGAAGAAAACACTTGTTGTGGCCTTCAACTCGACATTTAGATATATCGACGACGTGTCGTTAATTAACAATGGTAATTTCCATTCTTATGCGATCGATATATCCTGGTGAGCTTGCGATAAAAGATACCACAGAGTCTGACACATCTGTTTCATATTTGGATATTTTACTTGAAAGAAACGTTAATGGTAAACTAACAACCAAGCTTAATGATAAACGTGATGACTTTAACTTTTCTATCGTCAACTTCCCTCACTTATGCATCAATATACCTCCATACGGAGTTTATATATCTCAGTTGATTCGATACGCAAGAGCGTATGTGCTCTAAGTATGAACATAGACCTAAAGCGAATCGCTTTAGGTCTATGGTATGAACACTTTCTACAACGAGGTAAATTACTGACTAACAAGTTGATGAAATAAGAATATTAGCACTGCAGTCTCGATTAAAGTCATCATTTCGTAAGTTCTTTGTTCGATACAATGACCTTGTCAGGAAATATATATACAATTTATTTTTCTCGTTTTTGATTTAATAATAAAATTTGGCTATAAACTTTATCCGACTAACGATTAATTTAGGATATATGTTTTTATTGCAAGATGTATATTACATACAAGTAAAAGTGCATAAACCAATTTCTGTCGAAGTATAATTTCATTTAATATCCTACATGTATTGGGAAAATTTATGTCAGAAACAACACTGAACACGGACCTCCAAAACATGAGAGGTTGGATCAGGGGCCATGGAGGAGTGAACATCCCCTGTCGACGGGTCACACCCGCCGTATGCCCCTTGTCATGATTGGGAAATAACGGAAAAATCCGTCATTAATTCGGTGTATAAAAATAATGCACTAAAAATTAGGATGAAAAATGTCAGACTGAGTCAGCATTTGACTCAATGATAATATATTTTTTCAATTTTATTTAAAATCAATAAATGAGTTCATATTCCTGCAGTAAGAAACCGAATTTTTGTTTAATTTAGTAATCTATATGTGTAATAATTAAGGAATAACTGTCTAATTTTTTTTAATTTCATGATGTGATCAATCGAGTGGCTTGTGTGATAATTTGCATAATGTTTATTACGCCTAAGTGTTTATGCCAATCGATTGATCATCGTCATGAAATAAAAAAAATCTGACAGTTATTCCTTATATTTACATGCTCTTGACTGGACGCAAATCCACGTGCTACAAGCCCCGCTTCTGTCTCTATCGCTTCACGTCCCGCCCCGCACGTGATTTTTTTTTCAAACCGCGCCTATCGATGAACCATTGCATTGATGGAGAAAAAAGTAATTTTTCTCGGACAAAGACGTTGGAAATGTTTTTAAAAATATAAAAAAAATTAAATGCAAGATAAATATTGTAATGGATGACAAATTTATAAAAAATTATATTTTTCATGCAGTGATTCAGTTAGCGAATGAAATGTATGATATCGGCATTTCATCTCTAAACAATTGGATAAATTAATACAAATTATTTATTGACAGTTATTTATTAATTAATTACAACTGTCAAAGTATATTATATATTTCTATCGGTTTATATAATGCTGGTGTTTAAACAGCTGCTATAAACGTGTTGTGAAAGATTGCGATTTAATTAATCTATAAATAATAAAACCAAAGCGAGTGAGAATCGTGTACAAAACGTTTGAGAAACGTGTACAACGCGTCTCGTGCAGCCTTTCGTGCAAACCGTGTAGCGTTTCGTGCAAACCGTGCAGCGTTTTTTGCAAACCGTGAAGCAAGCGTGTACCATTCGTGCAGCGTGCGTTTAGGGTAGTAGCACGTCTCAGGCTCTGTAAAATGGGGTCTTCTTTCAGTGATTGTTTGTATTTTGATTTTATTGTCCCTCGCGAAATGGAGGGGGGCAAAAATTTAACCTTGGTCATATCTTTTGAATGAGAAGGGATTAGGGCTTTCATATTACACATGTATATTATCTGTGAAAAGACCTTTCTAAATATACTATGATTTTCGAACCCTTGACCTTGAAGTTTTACTTATTTAAAAAAATCAATTATTACGTTGACTTGGTCATAACTTTTGAATGAGAAGGGATATGACTTTCTTGTTAAACATGTACATTACGTGTGACAAGACCTTTCTACAAAAAAAAAAAATGTAAATACATGTTCACTACCTCGTGACCCTGACCTTGAAGTTTGACCTACTTTTCATTACTTCTGAATGAGAAAAGATAAGGCTTTTATACTGAACTTCTGTATTGCCGATCACAAAATACCTTTCAAAATACACTATGATTTTCGACTCCACGAAGTTTGATCTACTTTTTTATAACTTTTGAATGAGAAGAGATAGGGTCTTTATATTAAACTTGTATATTACATGTGACAGGAGCTTTCTAAATACACTTTGACTTTTTGACTTTTCAAAATCTTTAACTTTGCTCATGACTTTCGAATGAGAAGACATAGTGCTTTCATATCAAACCTGTGTATTGCTGGTGACAAGACCTTTCTAAATACAATGATTTCGATCTTGTGACCTTGTCTTGAAATTTGACCTAATTTTAAAAAAATGTTTTTTCCTTATAACTTTTGAGTGAGAAGAGACAGGGCTTTCATATTTGACATGTGCATTTCCTGTGACAAGATATCTTTGAACATACTACGATTTCTGACCTCCTCACCTTCACGATTGACCTAATTTTTAAAAATTCAACTTTGATGATAACTTCTGAATGATATTACGAAAGGGCGTTCATTTAAACAATAAAATGCTTTCTTTGTTTGTTATTACTGGAATTAACGGAAGCAGCTGTTGCAGAAATACATAACCCGCGTAAGCGGGTTATGTAAATTTTTCTGCAAGCTGCGACCGTTAATTCCAGTAATAACAAACAAAGAAAGACATTTTATTGTTTATATTGTGAACAGGCGACATGCCTAATGTAGTTCATGCAGTGATAAATGCAATGGGTTTTCTTAAGAAATAAAGGAGAAATTATTCAGTGGATGTAAATTTATTTGACTCAACATGCCATAAAAATGACATTTTACCCACCAAGACACCGAAAGCTGGCGGACCACAATTCTTTGAATTTGCTTGTATTTGTATCAAATCAACTGAGAGATATGAACAACATACACAGGTGATAATGATGTATTGCTACATTAAATTGGGGATGTTAAAGTCTTCATATTTATCATAAAGTTTAATTGCTATTTTCCCATCAATGTCTTTTGCACATATATAATATATAAATATATTTGTAGGCGAATCAAACCAAACTTTTGTTTAATAAATTGAAATTATGTATAGTGTATTAACTTGTGACGTCAAATCAGGAGGGGTTTGAGAAATTAGAAGATTCACAGAGGAACTGGTAACAAGACAGAAAAAAAGAACTATTAAAGAGCTAAATGTTACATGTACAACATACACTGTATCAAGTCAGAGTAAGGACTGACTCCCTACTTTACCTTTACACATACGTTCTAACCAATGAACCACTCGGGCAAATAATTTTTTATTAGAAAAGACTTGAAATGTCATAAAACTAATTCAACTACATTAAAGAGCTATTTTGTTCAATCTAGTGACATTATAGACTGCAACGTGCGTCATGTAACAGCTTCCCGAGCGGGTCCGAGTCATTATGTCTTGCAGGAAATAAGTAAAGAATAAAGTATATTCAACAATTTATTTTGTTTTCTATTCATCTTAATAAAATACATATCATCTTTGCAATTTCTACATGTATACATAAAAGCATCCATTTTGCTATCACAGGGAAGATGAAAGTGTTTCTTTAACGTAAAAAGATTGCATGTAATCATAAAAGCATTGCCTTGATAGACTACTCTGATTGGTAAGTCAATTACAGAATAAACCAATACGAATCAAAGCTGGTTCACGATCAGTGTTTGACTTCCACAATATTAATGGAAAGATTACTGGCATCCTGTTTATAACACGACTTACATGGACAGCAAGGATTGGCACATTTTTCTGTTACACCTACACGTGAAATGAATCCCGAAACAAACTAGTTACTACATATGAATCATAAGATCAGTATTTTGGTCCTCCATAGACGTTGTCGATTCTATTTTCGGCAAATTGAGGTCCGAACTCCCCTCCATGTCTTCTATAACCAAACTGGGAACAACTATTTTTCGTCCATTATGGGTTATGGTAGATCCTACGGAATGCACGGACATTTTCTTGGGTTCGTATGCCCAACACTCGTCTGCAAACATGTCGGAGTTGAGCTCGAGCTGGTGCTTGATGTCCACCTGTTCCATTCTGCTGTCTGTCTGGTTCAGTTTGTAATCAGACGACAGAGAAGGTTCGTTTGGACTGGTCGTGGATAAATGGCGGGTAGTCTGCTTGAATGCAGAAGTCACTGTGGAAGATATTTTCCTGAAGGCAGACCGAATATGCGTGTTCTTGTAGGCATACAGCCATGGGTTCATCACACTGTTGAATGCTGCGAGATACAAAAGGTAATTTAAAACTTCGTCACAAACCTGAATATCCGTCAGAGCAATCAGGAGAAGTGTAAACTGAAATGGGAACCAGAAAACGATAAAAACCAGTATAAGAATAGCCAATGTCTTGGCGTATTTGCAGTCTCGGTTCACGTATCTCATATGAATTGCATTTGCTATGGACTGTTCTTGGTCATAAATAGCTCTACTTTGATGTTTAGCAATTGTAAATATTTTATAGTAACAGAAAAATATCAGCACACATGCCGGGAAAAACAGCATACTTGCAAAGAGCAAATGACCCCGAGGGTGAATATGTCCGAACCCGCAATTCTTTCGAACAGAATGGCCTTTAGTGAATGACATTGGAAGAGATACAATCAAAGCTGAATAGATCCAAGCAGACACTATAAGAACGTAAGTCTTTCTCTTTGTCATGATCTGAACATATTCCAGAGAATTCGTCAAAGCAATGTAGCGGTCAAAGGCCACTGCAGCTAGAGAGAGGATGGACGCACCACAGGACAAGATCAGCAGACGATTAGGGATCGAGCAGACGAGATCGTGGTATAAGTTCGCCGGCAGGAGTAAAGAGGTAGTAAAAACGGGAATCATCAGAGCCACCAAAATGTCTGCGGAAGCCAGCGATGCAATGAAGAAGTTAGTAGGCGTCTGAAGGCGTTTGAATTTCCGTATGACTCCGATCACCAGAGTGCTGAAAGACAGGACAGAGGGCGTCAACAGCGCCGTGATGACGATGTACCCGTAGTCCGACATAGTAAAATTGTGGGCACTGTGACTAGGGGGACCCTCCAACGAAGAAGATACGTTCTTCATCATTTCTTATCATCTGACAACTAATCTAAAAAGTATAAAAAGTTAATATTTATATTTGACCCATCAATTATCACCTTCTTTTGGTGACGTCTTTCTCCATACTCCATGTATGGAAGCTACTGGTTTTAACGCTCGAATGTCATCGACCTACAATGTTGCACGTTCCTTGTTTTAAAATTAACTTGGCGTTCTCAAAATATCAAAACAATTTTTGACTCCGAGTTACACCTTTCACGGACTTTCTCTTAGTTCTTACCTGCATGTAAATTATGTAAGTTTATCCCTTCGTTTTTTTCAAGTCCCCTGTACAGTAAAAATCGTAATCCTCAATTTGTTTAATTAAGCTTTCAAGGTATATTTTTAAAGGGAAAAAATAAATCTGCTTTAAATTTTGCAAAGAGGCAGGTAGGGAAAAAAAGAAAAATAATTATTGTAGCGATGTCAATGTTCTTTGTTTCTTTAGCAAAATCAATATCTAACAACTAGTATACTAGTAGTCTTAGACTATAAATAAACATTTAATCCTTAATACGTGTATCATATTATATCAGTCTTTTGTAATATGCAGTCATATTTCAACGAAAATAAAAACTAACTCCAATTCCAATTTCTCTTCAAAACGATTGCTAACCATTAACTTTACCATTAAAAGATTTTTTGCTTATGAACTTTTTGAATTTATTCATTTTTCAAAAACTATACTTTTCCGAAACGATATTTAGGATGGTCACTAAAAAACAAAATCTGTGATTTTTTTCCAAAACACTATCATACGATTTTGATCCCATTTCAATAAACATGTACATGTACGCAAATTTTGTACGTATTCTAAATGCTTAAGAACTGTTTGAATTTATTCAATTTTCAAAAACGATACTTTTCCGAAACGATATTTAGCATGGTCACTAAAAAAACAAAATCTGATTTTTTTCCCAAAACACTATCATATGATTTTGATTCCATTTCAGTAAACCTTGGGACACAAGAACATTTGTAGAATATGTACTATTAAAGACGCGATTATTCTGTTTCAGGTTTCATTTCGACGGAAGTGTTGCTATGTTTACTAAAAATAAACATTTCATTTGTAAATTTATCAAAGCGTTATTCCTCTGTGGTCATAAATATCATGAATGTAAGTGATTTCTCTCAAATCACTATTACTCCTACAGTTTTTGTCCGATCTAAACAAGTCAACTTTACAAAGGTGATTCATAAATTGTTGTTTACGTGCCACTCGAGAATTTTTCTCACTTGCAAAAATACGAGGCGAAGGGTTTCAAAATTAGACCTATACTGGGCACCCAAGGCCAAGGAGAAATGAGGGTTCTTTAACATGCTAACCTCAAACGTGACACGGGACCTTAATTTTTAAGAGCCAAGACTTTCACTTCTGGTGCCAAGCCTTTGGCAAAGGAAGAGTCACTACCCATGTTTACGTCTTAGAATTGACGTGGCGCAGTGAACAATAAAAGGATTTGATCATGCCTCCTACTCTTATGTATACCAACAGGCTACCTTACAAAGACAAAGTCAGTCCAACCTTGTTATGTTGAATTCTATGAAACTTAGAAAAAACTCCAAGATATCAGAGAAATCAAGGGTAAAATACCTAAAAAATAAATAGTTGGGACTTCCAAATCACTTTCACATATCCATAATATTCGATATACAGGTATCAATAATTGAAATAGTGAAGCTCCGATGTAATTTTATAGTGAACATTCTTTTAGCAATGAAGTTTGAAGATTTTGCAACTGAGTCCGTTGACGTTATCTTTACCTGTTTATTTTATCTAGCAGCCATAAAACCAACTATAAAAATTACTTGAGCAAAAATTTATCAAATAATTTCAAAATTTTCAAAACGAGAATAATTAATTTTTATATACATATATACCTGTAACCTCCCCTAAGTTTTTCTCAGATTCAGGTGCTTCATTGAGTGCTATTATAGTGTCTTTGATCTTTTGTATAAACTCGCAGTATAAGATTCTGCTTTCGATCCATTTGTTTTTTTCCGGTCTGGTGAATGTTCTCAGATTTTCAACAAACTGTAGTAGAAGCTTTAAAAACCTGAAGTAAAAGATGCAAAATATTTTAGAATACCCAAAATAAACAAGAAAAGTCTCAATGGAACTTTTGTCCTCAGCACTGCTGTAAAATTTCAAAGTTGTAAAGCATGTGTGAAGTTTTTTGTACCTGATGACCTTTGACCCTGTGTGAGTACTAAGGGTATACAGCTTCCAAGTGCAGATCAGTAGAATCATGTGGGCACAGTGGTGAAAAAATGGGCAACTGTAACATTGAAAATAACATACAAATACTACAAAATGGGTACAGAGGTGAAAAAATGGGCATATGTAACATTGAAATAACAGATATGAAATGAGTACAAAAATATGGGCACCCTGGTGGAAAAATGGGGAGATATCACATCTAAATAAGTACAACACTGGGGCACACTGCTGAAAAAAAATAGGCTGGTATGACAATAAAATAAAAGAAATCAAACTAGAAAAGAAACTCGTTGCGAGCAACGAGAGGTCTTCCGCCCGATTCTGAAAAAAAACCCCGCAAAATTGAGCTGAAAAAAGTGATAAAACTTGTTATGAAAACAAAGGGCATTGAACCCGGGTCGTTAGCATGAAAATCCAAACCGCTTACTATTACTCTATAAGAACCAAAGCTCTAAATATACTTGTATATACTTCTGCAACAGTACATGTGTTTTCGAATAATGAAAGACAGGTCACTATTCATAATTTTGTGTCAAACACCACGAGTAAATCTTCGCGATTTTTCTTTGGAATGTTCCATTAAATAGGTGCGATAGCTTCGATGAAAATGAAACAAGAACGTTCTTATAGCTTAAATTTCAATGTTAAGAAAGTATATTTAGCATATTTACACATTCCATATCGTATATAGATAAATAATACTAAATCAGTGAATCTGGTAAACTTTTTACCTTTTTTTTAATTTCCTGTTCATACCCACCAAGAACATATTGATAAAAGCATGCCTACTACAGTCAGGCAATCAGATAACATTTATGTTCAATAATTTAAATCAGATCTTTGAGACAAGAATGTTAATATGAACTCCATTCAACGATATTTTGAAAAATGATTTTCTTATATTTTTTTTTCTTTTCTATTATTTGAATATGACACAAGTCTGCATGAGCAAAACAGTGGTTACATTTAATACTTACTATGTACATCCATATTGTTTCTTAAAAACTATTACTTATACCTATGATTTAAAATCTAATTTTCCGAAACAAAAGATACTAGGTATCGTATTTCATTTGCACATTTAGTCTTTTCTTTTTCTACTTTGAGAACCAGCCAAAACAAATTATAGAAGACGTTTCAGACGACCAAGGATTAAATCATAGTTTGACACAGAATTATAACGTAACAACGACGTGAGAATCCAAGTATTCCTTTACATTTCATTTATCCTATTTTACATTCATTCAAGCAAACGCTCGGCTGACTTCGTAAACCCTGAATTGCGAAATGTCGGATATGACAGAGACAGCCGCCATTTTGGACCCGCTTCAGATTTTTAAATGTTAATATCTAGAGTTTGGATTTATCAATATTCAAACAAATGATACAGTGAGCATTAAAAGAAAGGTTTCTATTAGCATTCCAAAAATAAATGAAAAATATTGAAAAACAAAAAAGTTAGAAAATACGGACTTTTTAATTTCGCTTCCGATAGCAACCGGAAGTAGTAACGACGCACAAAAAGGTAATTCTGCAAATCTAGAAGTGATCATCTATCATCTCTAGTAAGTCTCCAGTTAATATCTTAAGCCATTTTTGAAAAAAAGGGGGAACAAAAATCCGTTTTAAAATCAGAAAACTGTCAATATCTTGGAACCGAAGGTGAGTATTCCAAATTTTCCTTGTCATGCCACAACTTCATATAATGACGCATAATTCCTGAAAGTTTCATTGAAAACCACTGAATAGTTTTCGAGAAATCGCCTGCACAAAATTTTGGGGAAAAAAATAATAATAATAATAATAACTAGAAACGAAACTCGTTGCGAGCAACGAGAGGTCTTCCGTCCGATTCAGAAAAAAAAGAGTAAAATCAAACTGAAAAAGTGATTTTAAAAATCGGACACACGGGGGATCGAACCCGGGTCGCCAACGTGAAAATCCATTGCGGTACCCATTACACCTTTGGGAACCCGCTTCAAATTTAACATGCGAATATTGCGAGATTGCTTATTTTGATTCCAACATACATTACATTTTTTTAAAATTCAGTTTGGAATTGTAAAATGACAGCCAGCTTGCTAAACTTTGCTCAAGATGATCACATCGGAATCTGTTACTTGAGTTTTAACAGTAACTTTTAGGTAGATAATCTATTAGTAATGAACACATAATACTGTTTTCTTTCCTTTTTCCGATATGTATACAACTTTTTATTCCATGCAACTCCATAAACAGGCATGACAATGTTATATATTTCTGCACTATTGTCACCATTTGTCTACTACTTAAGTCGGGTCACGATACATTATTTCGTGCCAAACGTCCCAAGTAGTTCCTAACGCTATTCCTTTGAAATATTTGACCTATTTGATGGATTTGATAGCTTCAATGAAAATTAGAAATGTATGTTCTTATAACCGGAATTTCGAGCGTTAGAAAGTATATTTATCACATTATACAAATATAATATCGTATACGGCCAAGTAACACTAAAGTGTTTTCCACGAATTATGTATCCTGTTTTCCCCCAAAGTGGAGATGAGTTACACGTTCATGAAAAGACTGGAATGTTTCACTGAAAAAAAATCACTCGCCCTCTGACGGTCAATGAATGTTATACTATTTATGTTCAATAACTTGCATTTATTACAAGAATATTTATATAACCTTTAATAAACAATCTTTTAAAAAATGTTTTTCTTATTTTTGTCTTTTCTATTCATTTAATATGTCACAAGCCTGCGTGGAAAAATAAACAGAAGTCAAGTATTACTTCAGAAACATAGTGAATATTAAGGCAGGCAAGTTTCTTGAAAAGCTATTACTTATAACCATGGTTTAGGATAAGTTTTCCCTGGTGCAAAACAAAAAATTGTTGTCATCGTATTTCCACTTGTAGTCATGTTGTATTCTACTTTGAAATGCAGACAAAAGCAATTTCACTAGACGTTTGAGGAAAACCCATATTAAAACAATCCTCAATGCAACGTAATTGCGATGTAGCAATCTAAAGAATCCTTTACATTTCATAAATCTTTTTGGTAGAAGTTTCGTTCATCTAAACGCTCAGCTGACCTTCTAGAACCCGACTTGCTTAATGGCGGAGTTCACGGAGACGCCCCGCCATCTTGGACACGCTTCAGATTTTTAAATGCGAATATCTAGTGTGTGGATTGATCAATTCTAAAATAAATTATATATTAGGCCTTTCCAGTAGGGTCTCCATTAACTTTAATTATATCAAAGAAAAATATTGAAAAACAAAAAAGTTGAAAAAGTGCACATTTTGAATTCACTTCCTGTAGCGACCGGAAGTACTGACGACGCAAACGAAGGCAAAATTGCACATCTATAACTCATGGTCTATCATCTCTAACAAGTCTCCAGTTACTATCTTGAGCCGTTTTCGAGAACATTCGAAGACAAAATTGCATTTTAAAATCAGGAAATTGCCCATAACTTGGCACTGGTAGCGAATTTTCCAACAAACGGAATTTTATATAAAATTCATATAGTGACCTATTATTCCTGAAATTTTCATTGAAATCCACCGAATAGTTTACGAGAAATCGCCTGCACAAAATTTTGTCTAAAAAAAAAAGAATAATAATAATAACTAGATGAGAAACTCGTTGCGAGCAACGAGAGGTCTTCCGTCCGATTCCGGTAAGACAGCGTAAAATCGACCTAAAAAAGTAAACAAAAATTGCACACAAGAGGGATTGAGTTGCCAGCATGAAAATCCAACGAGCTAAATATTACAGTATTGGGACCTCTGCTCTGAATCTTCTTGTATATACCTCTGTATAACAGTGCTTTTTGTCTTAGAATTATGAAAGGCGAGTCACTATTCATAATTTCGCGCCAAACGCTACGAGTTAATCATAGCGCCTTTTCTTTGGAATGTTTTATTAAATAGGTGTGATAGCTTCAATGAAATAAAAAATGTGTTCTTATAGCCTAAAATTCGAGGATTAGAAAGTACCCGGTATATTTAACACATTTTACAAATTCCATATCGTTTGTAAGCAAGTGACACTAAAGCGGTGAAACAGCTATGGTTTTTTAACTTTTTAAAAATTCCCTGTTTATCCCCGAAGTGAACTCTCCCGATTAGTTAAACTTTCATGAAAAGGTTGAACTGTTTCGCCGAAGAAAATGCTCGCCTCACGACGGTCAGGGAATTGGATACCATTTATGCTCAATAACTTGAATCAGCTCTTTGAGACAAGAATGCTGATATAAACTCCATTAAACGATCTGTCAAAAAATGGTTCTCTTATTTTTGTCTTTTCTATTAGTTTAATATGACACGAATGTGCATCGGAAAGACAGTGGTTAAGTTTTATACTTACAATTTCATTGATATTCTTTCTGAGAGAGTATTACTTATAATTATGATTTAAGATCTGTTTTTCCGTCGTGCACAAGATATTAAGCATCGAATTTCATTTGCATAATATTATTATGTCTCTTCTTTTTTTTTTACTTTGAGATCCAGCCAAAACCCATTATAGAAGATACGTTAGTTTGAAACAGAATTGCGACGTAACTACGACGTGTCAACCCAAGAATTCCTTTACATTTCATTTATCCTTATGATACCTTCGTTCAAGCAAACGCTCAGCTGCCTCCGTAAACCCCGATTGCGAAATACCGGAGACAGCCGCCATTTTGGACCCGCTTTAGATTTTTGAATGCTTTTATCTGGAGTTTGGATTAATGAATATTCAAACAAATTATAAAGTAAGCATCATAAGAAGGGTTTCTATTAACATACCAAAAATAAATGAAAAATATTGAAAAACAAAAAAGTTAGAAAATACGATATTTTTTAATTTGCATCTCGTAACGACCGGAAGTATTGACGACGCACGAAAAGGTGATTCTGCAAACCAGAAAGTCATGATCTATCATCTCCAATAAGTCTCCATTTCATATACTTAGCTATTTTTGAGAAAAAGGGGCGACAAAATTGCATTTTAAAATCAGGAAATTGTCCATAACTTGGCACCAGAAGAGAATTTTCCAAATTTCTCTTGGATGTAACAACTTCATATAATAACACATATTTTGTGAAAGTTATATGAAAAACCGCTGAATAGTTTTCGAGAAATCGCCTGCACAAAATTTTGTCAAAAAAAAGAATAATAATAATAATAATAAGAATAATAATAAGAAACAGTAGAATCACTATAAGGTCTTCCGTGAAGACGGAAGACCTTAATAATAAGAAACAATAGAATCACTATAAGGTCTTCCGTGAAGACGGAAGACCTTAATAAGAAACAGTAGAATCCCTAGAAGGTCTTCCGTGAAGACGGAAGACCTTAATTAGTACATTATTGGCACAGTGGTAAAAAAAACTGAGCAGTTGTAACATCAAAATAACATATAAAGTACTGAGTGCATTAGGGCGTAGTGGTTGAAAAATGGGCTGCTGTAAAATCAAAATAACAGAAATTAAATATGGGCACAGTGGTGAAAAATGAACTGTTGTAACATCAAAAATAATTCATACTGGATCAGAATTCTAAATTCCTTACAAGGTTCTGTTGCTATCTAAATCAGAATTCTAATTTCCTGATAAAACATACAATATGTGTCTGTCTATAGATACGATTTATAACCTCCTTATGAGACATGTAAGGTTCTGTCTCTGTCTACACGATCAGAGTTCTGACTTCCTTTTAAGACATTAATATTCTTAAATAATCTGTATTAACTTGAGTTTTCTTACCTCCTTAATAATAAGACAGCTAATTTTTCTTCTGCCTCTTTCCCTCAAACCATACCTTGTTATAAGAGACCTAAGATTCTGCCTCTGTCTTGATCTGAGGTCTTTCCTTCCCAGCAGTTCCTGTTTGGTTCTAAGGGAGTCAAAAACCTGTTGTAGGACTGTATGTAACTCCGAAAGAACTCGGGACAATAGACCCACTATTTCAGCCTCCCCACGCCCCCCTCCCTCAACTCTCGTATCTTTGGCCTGAAGTCTGTAGAGTGTCGACAGCCTCTCCCTCATCAGGGCCCTGACTAGGGGTCTCCCATCACTGAACATCTGAAACAGACTAATCCACCAATGGTGAGTTAAGAATAGAGAGCAAGAGTTCTCATGGAATTACAGAAAAACCTGACACTAATCCAACCACCATTGGTTTCAAAGAAATTGGCCAGATCAGGCAATATTCCAGATTTATTACCTAATCCAATAAATTTTATTGTTTTATTGTAAATTAAATATTTTCATCTATTCTGTATGTGTTTTTAGTTTTTCTTATCTTTTCAAATCGATCTATTGACTAGCGATCTATTGACCGGTCAGTAGACTGCACGTTCTATTGACCGGCAACGTATTTCGGAAAAAACTGATCCAGGTTTCAAATTTAGTTGTTTGTAACACTGCACAGACATGGTAAACAATCATCTTATTCGATCTTTCGACATTGGTTTTAAAAATTGTGTGATTTCAATGGTCGGATATTTTATTTAATGAGAGTTACTTTTAATTAATACACTGTGGGACGTGGAGACCGCTCCTTCGGGTGAGACCTCTATCGACCGAGGTCCCGTGTCCCAGTAGGTGCACTGCTAGCATGAAAAAGGTCCCTCTCCACTGGCAAGTGGTGGTCACTGTTGGCGTCTCCATATGAGTGAAAATTTTTTGAGAGGAATGTAACCAATAGTCTATACTATCAATCTTTAATTAATATTAAAGATGCACCATATCTAGGCATAAATTTACAATATGGTACGGGAACCTTCTGTACTGAATATACAATTGTGAACACTAAAGGATACGGAAAATAAAATTAGGTAGCTGGCCTCAGGCAATAGAACACACTGAGCTGTTCCCTGCACCTCGGGAAAAATATTCTGGTCTATTGACTGCTCAGGCATTAAATAATTGTACAGTATATTACATAACATTTTAAACAATTGAAATTACTTCAAGAGACTTGAATTTTAATCGTATTAGACAAGGTTTCAGAATACATAACATCCAGATTAGACAAGTTTGACTGTATATGAATAGCAATACTAGTACTTTCAACTTACCCTATAATGGGCTATGTTTGAGACAAAAGCAATATGGTTTACATGTGTTTAATATGGTATATTGGTATGTTAAAGCAATATGAGCTGCAACTTTGATGTCTGAATATTTTGTTGCAAAATTGTAATTATTTCAATAACAGAAAAAAAATAATGTAAATAAACTTCTGTTGATCATATTTGCAACGGAAGAACTATTTACAAAAAGTTTCTATTGGATCAAAATAACATTATTGTAATCCTGTACAATAATGATTTCTTCTATAAAACTGTATATTGGACTGTATATAGAAGTCTTTCTCCTGCTTTATTTTAGTCTAATTGATCATATAGGTTAAGTTACATACACATTTATCTTAGTAACACATTTTAACAGCAAATTAAATTTTCAAAAATGCAACTCATATTGCTTTAATGAAAATTCAATCACAGAAATAACTGATTAAGCTATTTAGACACATGCTAAATTCTAAATGTTGTGTGTAGAACCTTTTATTTATATCTTCTGCAGAGTGAGGAAAACACCAGTTCTCACAGACACACAAAACAATGTCTTTTGTGACACCCTGTACTTCATCATATACCCTTCTGTCCTCTGCAAGGTACAACTGAAATGGTTGTCGATGGTCTCTGTATAAGATTAATTTAGTGCAAGATTAATTAATTAATTAAGTGCAAGATTAATTAATAAATAAAGGATTCATTTTTTCATACCCATTAACAATTCTCTAAATCTTCCTTGTTCTCTGTAAAATCATAGTATTTTATCACAATCAAAAAATTTTTTTTCTGAAAAACTATCTTGCCTTAGAGTCAATGTTTCTTCATACTTCAAGACATCAGGGAAAGAAGCAGTAATATTCACACTTTCTACAATCTGCAATTGTTTAAAAGTATCAAATTTATACAATACTAGGTAAACAATACCTTTTATTCATAGATTCTACTTTTTTACTGCCAAATGATGGCTGAAACACTACCCGTACAATGAAACCCTTTCATGGGGAATCATAAAGATTAATTTAAAAATAAATTCGCAAAGAATTCAAGTTTTAAAATATTTCCCTATACATAGGTTTACATTTACCTTTTGTTTGATGATTGATATAGGGTGGAAAACAGAGCAGTACTGTGACTCAAAATCTGTCAGTTCTTCCAGTAACCCATTCTGCAATTATGATAAAAAAAGAAATTTGAAGTTTAATTTCAGTATCCTAAACACTGACATCTCAAATATTATCCCAACTATTATATATTTATTGAATGAGTTTGAGGGCAACATGACAGTGTTTTGTTGGACTCAAGAACCAAACTGTTTTCTTGAGGCCATTAGGCCACAACCAGACTGTTTGGTTCGAGGGTCGACAAAACGCAATCTGCCCGAGAACACAGACAATAAATGTTTTGTTATACCTTTTGATATTTTTTTGACATACATGTACCGGTATATTGTACTGTCTTCCTTAATGTTAAACTGAGATACGTCACCATTAAACATCAACAAATGCAAATGAGATTATGCTCTGCCCATTGTTTGACGTAAGCAGTCCAACATGTCATTAACAGGTCCAACATCTCACTCAGCAGTCAAACATCGATTTTTTTATGCCAGCTCAGCAAAACATTAGAAATGTTAGACTTTTTTTCCATAAAGATTTGTTTAGGAACAAATTTCTAAACATATACCAAAGCTGGATCATTTAGTCTAAAGACGGCCATTTTAAAAATATTGAAAACATGGACAACAAACACAATTATGTATTAAACAAGAGGCCCACGGGCCTTATAGGTCACCTGAGCATCATGCAACAACTTTCAAATGATTGAATTTGGTTTATGTTTTAAGCTAGATGCTATGGCATTCACAATTTTGAAAGAGGCACCATTGCTAATCATAACTTTACACTTAGCAATTGTTTAGTTTGATTACTTAATACCCATAAGCAGGGTTGGGGAACAAAAATGTATGTCAACTAATCAGTAATATTCAGCGTAATATTCAGCAATAATCAGGAGTGCTCCTACCACACATGAACTCCTGACCCTAAGTCTACACACTGCACAATTTTTGAAAAGGCACACTTGCTTATCAAAATTACTTGATTAATACCAAGGAGTAGATTTCAAACAATTCATTTTCAGTATATAAGTAGAGCCCCCCCCCCCCCCATTTTGGTATCCCTGACCCAGGGGCCTTGAAATTCGCAATTCTGGAAGAGGAACCCATCAAAACTAAATAAATAGTTCATCTGCTTATTACCCAGAATTAGAGAAAAAGATTTTCATAGATGTAATAGATGTAATGTATTTTCACTATATAATCATTATAGAGCCCCACCCTAACACCATAACCCCTGACCCTGGGGCCATAAAATTCACAATTTTGGTAGAGGCACTCTTGCTCATCATAACTATGAACTTAATAAGTTTATTTAATACCTAGGAGCAGAGAAGAAGATTTTCAAAGATTTAATGTATTTTCACTATATAATCAATAGAGTCACGCCCTAACACCAGAACCCCTGACCCTGGGGCAATAAAATTCACAATTTTGGTAGAAGCACTCTTGCTCATCATAACTATGAACTTAATAAGTTTATTTAATACCTAGGAGCAGAGAAGAAGATTTTCAAAGATTTAATGTATTTTCACTATATAATCAATAGAGTCACGCCCTAACACCAGAACCCCTGACCCTGGGGCCATGAATTTCACAATTTTGGTAGAGGCACTCTTGCTCATCATAACTATGTACTTAGTTAGTTTATTTAATACCTAGGAGCAGAGAAGAAGATTTTCAAAGATTTAATGCATTTTCACTATATTATCAATAGAGCCATGCCCTAACACTAGAACCCCTGACCCTGGGGCCATGAATTTCACAATTTTGGTAGAGACACTCTTGCTCATCATAACTATGTACTTAGTTAGTTTATTTAATACCCAGGAGCAGAGAAGAAGATTTTCAAAGATTTAATGCATTTTCACTATATAATCAATAGAGCCCCGCCCTAACACCAGAACCCCTGACCCTGGGGCCATGAATTTCACAATTTATGTAGAGACACTCTTGCTCATAATAACTATGTACTTAGTTAGTTTATTTAATACTCAGGAACAGAGAAGAAGATTTTCAAAGATTTAATGCATTTTCACTATATAATCAATAGAGCCCCACCCTAACACCATAACCCCTGACCCTGGGGCCATAAAATTCACAATTCTGGTAGAGGCACTCTTGCTCATCATAACTATGAACTTAACAAGTTTATTTAATACCCAGGAGCAGAGAAGAAGATTTTCAAAGATTTAATGCATTTTCACTATATAATCAATAGAGCCCCGCCCTAACACCAAAACCCCTGACCCTGGGGCCATGAATTTCACAATTTTGGTAGAGGACTTAATGCTGATTACAACCATACCAACAGTTTGACTGTTTGATGTCCAGGAGTAAAGAAGAAGATTTTTAAAGATTGCACTAATTTTAGTGGTTTTTGCCCCACCCCCCAGGCCCCAGGGGGGCAGGGACCACGAAGTTCACAATTTTTGTTCCCCTTCACGCATAGATGCTATATGCCAAAATTGGTTGAAATTGGTTCAGCGGTTTCAGAGAAGAAGCTGAAAATGTTTAAATGTTAACGCACGACGGACGACAGACGACGACGGACAAAAACAGATAGCAATAGGTCACCTGAGTTTACTCAGGTGACCTCAATAGGTCACCTGAGTTTACTCAGGTGACCTAAAAATCATTTCAGAATGTGTTCCAAAGGGTTGTCATCCCTCTCATCAGCAGTCTCATTCTCTGAAGTCCCATATTAACCCACTACTCCCTACAAACCAGTACTTTTTCCTCAAACCTCAAAAAATTGACCCCCATTTGACCCCCACAAAAATATGTGATTATACAGTATATGAGTTTTCATTGCTATCCCATGACAATGTTTTTCTTAGAAAAAAAGATCTTTGTTCAGTTGATATTACTGGTAGTATCAAATGATTTTTTTTATATGAGTAAGGTAATGACTATTTGATGAGTATTAATTGTGGCCTTTATTGTCTGCCTATGCTGACACATAATTGTTTTAACATTCAGGTACAGTGTACACGTGTCTGCATGTAGTGATGTTTCCTTGTCCAGGTAGAGGTGGTAATTAGGTCAAGGTGGTAATTAGGCCAAGCTTTAGGTATACATAACAACAAGGTATCAGGGATAATACGGCACGTATACATAAATCACCATAAAATTTAGAGCAATCATAGGGTATGGATTTGTTTGTGAAATCATAAAATGAGCGCTTATTATACATCCACCCAGTCACAGTGTTTTATTATTTATTTCATACATAATTTTGTAGCAGTATTAATAAATTATTCCATCGTTTTCAGCACCAACATGGCAAAAATATGAAGCTCGCTTTAATAAGTACACAATCATACAGTATTACTTAAACAATTTGACCAACAGGGCTGCATTTTGACTTTGAGAAATCGAAGGTTTTGAGGTTGTGAGTTTGAGCTAGATAGCTTTGCTATATAGGACTGAGAGATGGAAGTTTGACCCATCAAAAGTAACCTTGCCATGAATCTCAAATTTCAAATGCCATATTAAATTAACTGTCTGAATTATTTTTGAAAAGTAGGTCAAAGGTTAGGTAATGTCGACTGAAATGCTGGTAATTGTTATCTCGTCTGATAACAGTGTACATGTACATGCTTAAAATAGCACAGATTTACTTCTCAAATGTTGAAAAATATTATGTATATCTGCACTTTAATCCGTATATTGAAAATTAGCTCTACGGTTAAGTTTCAAGGTCAAGAGTTTGAAAACCTTAAGTTATATAGCATTCTAAAAAATAAAAAAACATGGTGCCAATCAATATATGTGTGAAAAATTTTTATTTTAAATGTTCAATGTACAACACTTTAACTTTTTCTCAGTGTTTTTTAACAGGAAGCGGAAAAAATTGATGAAACCAGAAAATACCTTGCATCTATAATTGCTTCTGGATTCTTTTGACAACCACAGCATGTCAAAATTCAAAATCACCTGATATACATGTACCTTATGAATGTCTGCACTTTTGGAGCACTTCAAAATTAAAAGCACCATGGCAACCAGAACAGCCTCCGCTAAGGATTCTGGGAAATCCTGCAGGAGAACCTCTCCATGACTGACTTTGTCTCTGACCCTGGGGCCCTCAGGGTAAACTAAAAGGTCAAATAGCAGGTCCTGAAAAATCAAATACAATTCAACAAATGAATATACATGAAAAAGTGACACTTGAAGACACTCTACACAATAAAAGTCAGAACTTGTTTTCTCAAACTTGATGGGCTATCCTTTTGGTTCAATTGTCATGACCTTGGCCCATTTTCATTCCAGAAAGTTTGAGCTCATGAGCAGAAAAGTAATTTGTTTCTTTGTTGGTACTTCGTAATGGAAAATCATTGGAATCATTATCACACTTATCTTGGTACAGGGATGGATGTTTTATGACCTGGACCAGATCACTCCAGCAAGTTAAAGATTGCTGGTATAAAAAGTGTAAAACTTATGACAGACTTATAAATTTCTAGAGAAAAAAAGTTTTGATCACACAAATTAGAAAACCTGATTTGCTGTAACATTTACAGCTTTCTTCTTATAAAACAAAATATTGCACATAGGATACCACATTTTTCTGGATACCTTCTCCTCCTACAGTTTTCAAGATCTATAATATCTGAAGTAGAATTAGAAATATATTTCAATGTAATTGAAATGGCTGATAAAATAAATAGAAAGTAGTCATTACCATGAGATTTTCTCCAAGCATCTCTGGAAGTTTGTTCCTTTCTTTGTTTGGTAAATCCCTGTCAAAAATCTAATGTAGAGAAAAAATCGCTGAATATTATTTTTTAATTAATTTTTATTCATCATTTTTAACATAATTTTACAAGTTAGTCTACTCCAAAGAATTTCATATAAAACATACAATAATCCATTCTGGAAAATTTTGTCTTACTTATACATGTATATACAAAATGAAATATTAGGTTGTGAAAATTTATTGGATATTCACTATGTCATAATATTCTCATAATATTAAAAACAGTCACTGAATGAAAAATATAATTACAAGGTACGAAACTTTTAAATTACAGAATTTCTATAAAAAATAGAAGAAAAAAATGGAAAATTCTGACCTCATCAAATGTGGTATAGAGTGTAGTGGACTGAAAAAATAAAAACAAAAGATATTAAACAGATTTATAAATTTGGATATTTGTACAGTTGAGCGTAAGTAGGCTGGATGCCAATAATGAAGACATTTCACCATCCAGGTGAATTTCTTAGGGAATAGAAATTACATTGATGCATATTTTTTTTTACCAATTACCTACGGATAATAAAAGATAGTTTTTAAGATCAGAAGGCTTCATTGATGCAGTCACTTTGCTTTTGGAATACAAGAATCCTGATTAATGAGGCTGGACTGTATATTGTTCAGGTTATTTTTATATAAGTCAGTTGATATCCCATAATTATAGTGAAATAACATGAGTAATTATTCAAGCAATTTAAGAGTATCATATGCTAAAATTTTGAATGCTTACATTGCATCCTTGAGCAAGAAAAATCACACTGTTGTAAAAAAAAATATTTTCTTTCAGCTTTTGGTTCTTTATTTGAAAAATTAGAATCTCCTTTTTAACCAAATGAATAATACTTTCTGCCAACTTGGTTATAAATGACCCATAGTTCTTGAGAAGAGGTTGAAAATTTTAAAAAGTTTACAGAGGAATGGAAGCTGGACAATAGATGATCAGAAAAGCTCTCTTGAGCTCTCAGCTCAGGTGAGCTCACCTCTGCTGTGAGAAGTCTCTCTGAGCAGCCATTTTCTTTGGTAAATACCAGTCTTAGCACATGCTCCAGTTGGGGGAACAACAAGATGGTGGCATAGGAATATTGTTTTTCAGCCAATAACTCTAAGGAATTCAATATCAGATGCTGGCGACTATGAATGCCTTGAGTTAACTCCACAAACTCTCTCACCATGGGCACTTTTTTCCTCACATCTAGTAGGTAAAACAAAACAATAATACTGGGTTATACTGCATACACATACAAGGAAGGCCCATACCATTTACGATAAAAGTTCCAAAATTCAAAGGGAAAATAATTACCTGGAATATCTGAGGTGAAATTCCCATTTAATTTGAATTGCATCAGCTGTCTATGGACCTTTAAGTGTTTACCCCTTTCTTCCAGGAGTTTTCCCAAACTGGGCAGGGTGAAATACAAGAAACATCCATATCTATAAGGCAGGTTTACAAGAAAGGATAAAGGATATCCTGACTCTACTAAACTGTAAATCAGTTTCAAGTCAGAAACTTCATTCTATCTACTGTTCAATTCATGCTCCATTATACAGTAAGTTTTCATTGAATGAAATAGGACAATCCTTTTGAATACCAGATTATTGGTATATGTGGTACAAATTATACAGAAGAATATTGAATGAAAAAGGACTATCCTTTTGAATTTCAGATTACTGGTAAATGGGTCACAATTTAAGTAAGAATATTAGACTGCATATATACCTCTTTGGTATCTCCCCAACATTTGGAAATCCATGCCAGACAATATTTCTCAGGTTAAGAGATGTCGGGGGACCAATCAAAACCCGTAAAATTTGGATCTGTACAATAGAATATTAGGCAGATCAGAAAATAAAGAAGCTGACCAAATAAGTTTTAAATTTAAACTTTTTAAGTTGTAATGACATATATATTTTGACTGGCAAAATCAAAACTACATTGCATTTCCATTGCATGAGCTCTATATTAGTGACATCCTAGCACAGTCAATTTGATATACAGTAAAATCAGTCATAACGAAGTCACTAGGACCTCTGAAATAACTTAGCTATATCTGTAATTTGATTCGTTTTATCCGTATAAGGAATTCTTTGAATTTATATAGCTGGGGATCCAAGATAACTCTACTATATCCATGAATTCGCAATATCCGTGTTCATACTCAATGAGTTTTACTGTATTTGGAAATTGCATGGAAATTTACCCCTTCACTTCAGCTGCAGGTTTCCAAAGAAACTGTAGCTTTGATGTCTATATGCAAGATTTTTATCCAGTACGAGAAGTTTCTGAAATATATCTCACAGAATGGTCCAATAGAACAAAAAGCACTATTTGAATGTGCTAGATATGAATGTATGATATACTGTACAAGACATTTAGCGATGTACATGGTTTAGACAGACTCTGCTTTCTGCAAAAATTGCTAAATAGAATACATCGCTCAATGTAATATGTTTACAGTATTTTACAATTGTATTCCTTAATTGTGCTGAGACTTTCACTTGACACCAACAATTTTGACCTTTTGACCCTGACCTTGGAGTGTGACCTACTTTTTAAAAACTTTAATCTTGCATGGCCATAACTTTTAACAGTTGGTGCTTATAGGGCTTTTATATTTCACGATTCACACGCTTATTTCTTATGTCAAGGCCTTCCCAAGGGTACCATTAATTTTGCACCTTTGACCTTGAAGTTTGACCAACTATTAAATAAAACTTTAACCAGCACGACCATGAAGTTTTTGAATAGTTGGTGCTTGGCTTCTCATATTTTACAAGTATATTTATGGAGATAATTTCTCTCTTTGAGAAATAATATTTTTGAACCTGATCTTGACCTTGGACTTTTACTTGCATGCATTTGAAAAATTTTAACTTTTGCCATATAATCTGTCTTATGGGACATCAGTGTTTCACAAACTGATCTTTTTGATAATGTTTCTACTCTAATTAAAATTTGTCTTTTACATTATAAACGCAGATGCTAAATACAAAATTTTTATAATATTGTTCATGAATCAAGGTGGGAACATAATCAAACAGTAAAAACTGCATGCAATTGAATTCACAGAAATACCCCCCACATAAATTGGAAGCACATGTCTATAGTTATATTCATTAATTTACAAGCTGTTAATTAATGTGGTACTTTAAGACAGCTGGTGTGTAGGAGTTTTGTTTACAATCATCAATGTACTTTAAGACATAAGAGGACATCTGAATATAAAAATGCAGGATATACGAGGGGTTATCAAAAAGTTCGTGGACTGGCGCCATAAAATTAAAACCGCTTTAGGTACATCAATGAATTTCAAAATATTTGATTAGCATCATCTTTTCTATCTATAGAATAAACCACAGATCATAACTTTTATTTTTAAATAAATTAGTAATGTTTTTGTAAGTTATGGTATGTCCAGGCGGCGCAACTCGAATACGGCGTTTTTTCGACCGAAGCATAACTGAGAAAAACTCTTTTGATATGAACATTTGACATCCAAAAATCTGATTAATTCAGGTATATGTTGGGACACTATTGCTTCCTAAAATATGAAGTTTTCAATTCATTCTGAAAGTTCTATGAAAATTTATCGTAAATTTGACATGGAGTGTCTAAACAAATAAGTCCTTGAAAATGACGTCAAAAGGGGGAAGGGGTTTTATTTTCCAACATTCTATAAAGTTTTGGCCCTGAAAAAAGTGGTATAGACCTAGGAAATGTTTAAACTGGTTATGGAGAAAATTAATGCATCCGGAGTACTTGTTTTTTAATGCAAAAGAGGTTCAGAGAGAAAAGGGATGCACAGTTAATGTTGATTCCTAGTCAAGGTGTGAAAAATCATTCACGTCAAAAAATGACATTGATCATATGTTGTAGATATTAAACTCCCAAAAGCAAAATATGCTGGCACAATCAAGAGAGGATCTCTCCCAATGTATCAATCCATTTGCATATTATATGCATTTAAAGTCGCTGTTCCTGACATTGTAAAGTCATAAAAACAAGACGGGTTTAAGTCTTTAATCAACTCCAGGAAATCTCATCAAATTAAGTGTATGAGGTAGAAGAAGCAAACATTGAAAAACAATGACGTTGTGGGACGTCATGAAACTAAATGGCGACGGCGCCGGGTAACCATATAATGTCTTTTTTATTTTATCATATTTTAGCAAAAAATGAATGAATCAAGCTCAAATTTTCCGCATCTCTTTATTTTTTGTTGCTTTATGTCCCTTATAAATTTTGAAAGCACAGAATACATAGTGCTAATTTTATAGCCTCAGTCCACGAACTTTTTGATAACCCCTCGACCCTCGTATACTTGTGTTCTCTAGCTTAAATGATAAGGTAGTGGCATGTATTAGTCTAGAGATGTTTTTCATTAACCAATGTCATGGTCAAAAGTAACACAACTGACCTTTAAAGATCATTTATATTCTGAATTAAAGTCACACGAGATTAGGGATGTGCGATTTTATTGGTATACTGGTATATCGCGATTTTTTGTTGCGCGATACGTATCGTGATACGGAGACGCAAATACCGGTATTTAGGTACATATTATAAAGTCCAGAAATTATTCATTTATTTGTTCCATCTTTCAAATTACAATTATAGAAAGTCTAAAAATGTTGTAAAAGGTGAAAAGAATGGCATTTTACAATCCAGACATGATTAATTTTATGTACATAAAAAATTCAAAAACTTTAAATTTTGTTTTTCTAGCATAATTTTAAGAGAAATAATGACTATTTCTTTTAAAATCATTGTAAAAATTGCTTGTAAAAATATCATGATTATCATCGTGATATTTTTGGAAAAAATCGTGATAATTATCACGATACAAAATTTTTGGCGATACCCATCCCTACACGAGATGCTCCTTAACTTAGCACACAAGTAGATTACACTAAAACACATAATTCTGTGTATCGATTTTTGATTTTGATGAACGGTGTTGCCATGGTAACTAAAATTAGAAATTTCTGTGAAATACATTTAAATGCTACAGGTCCTATAGTATTGGTCTGATTTAAATATAACTTAGCACACAAGTACACTACACTAAGATACATAATACTATGTATCTATTTTTGATTTTGATGAATGGTGTTGCCGTGGTTACAAAAAATAGAAATTTCTGTGAAATACTTTAAAAATGCTACTCCTCTTACAGTTTTGATCTGATTTCAATATAACTTGGCACACAAGTAGACTACACTCATGCCAGATAAAATTAATCTTTAGATTCTCATCCCCGCCTGCTCCTCTCAAAATGTCTTGCCCCGATGCTTTTTATTTTGATTTTTGGGCGTTAATAAAAGTATTTTCATGTATTTTTATTCAACAAGAATTTTTGTCAAAGTTTAAGAGTTATCTCCCGTCTGTATTAAAAGTCGTGTGCCGCTATTTATAGCAAAAGAGCCAAGTGAAGAATGGAGAAAATCGGCAATAAAAGCAATTTAAATATGTTAGGGAAAAGATAATTTGTCAGTATTATACTATAGAGAAGGCAGAGAAAAAAAATAGCATATTAAACACATCTAGATACCATCACTGGCATGAGCAAGTTTTTAGAGAGATTTTAACAAGGTAAAAATAGTGGAGGAAAATAACACCTGGTCAAGTTTAAACCATGTCCACTGTATGTGATTTTGCTTTGAAAAAAATAGAACATTGTAGGCAGACTTTAGAGAATGTTAAGTGCTAAGAAAATGTTAAATCTTAAAACTGTTCAGGCCTAGGTTTTTCAGTAGAATGTTTTATATGAATATTTTATAGATTTTGCAAATATGACCTATTTGAATGTCGAACATGTGAAGGATTAAAGATAATCAAATTTATGAGGAAGGTGGGAATTGTGACATTTTTCAGAAAACAGAAGGATTTGTTGGTAAAACTAAAAGGTATTATGGGAAAGGCCGATGATAAGACTTGCATACACAATTTATTGGTATCCCGGCCTCATTTTCTTTGGCATTTGTCGTACATGTGTACTTGATACTTTGTTAATTACGGGTATCAATAAATATATAAATAATTTTTAAAGCAAGAATCTTCTTCAAATATTTTAAAGAATATGAAAAGAATAAAATCTATTCATATTGGCATTAACATAATAAAAAATGTTTACGAGACTCCATGTTTTGTTGATACTTACAACTTATATAAACAATTATGAAAAATAAAATATGCCCACCCGCCGCAATTTTTAGCAAGTTAGAATGAGAATCTAAAGATTAATTTTACCTGGCCTGAGATACATAATTCTGTGTATCATTTTTTTTATTTTAATGAACGGTGTTGCCACAGTGTTGCCGTGGTTACTAGAATTAGAAATTTCTGAGAAATACTGAAAAAAATGCTACCCCTCCTACAGTTTTGGTCTGATTTCAATATAACTTGGCACATAAGTAGACTACACTAAGATACATAATTTTGTTTATTTGTTTTTGATTTCAATGAACATTGTTGCTGTGGTTACTCAAAATAGAAATGTCTGTAAAATACTCTCAAAATGCTACTCCAAATACA
Organism: Saccostrea cuccullata; assembly: GCF_032062105.1. Classification (NCBI taxonomy): domain Eukaryota; kingdom Metazoa; phylum Mollusca; class Bivalvia; order Ostreida; family Ostreidae; genus Saccostrea; species Saccostrea cuccullata. The sequence goes on along the minus strand of NW_026923633.1, from coordinate 98,745 downwards.
GATTTAGTCTGATTATAATATAATGTGGCATGCAAGTAGACTAACACCAAGATACATAATTGTCTTTATCATATACTTAGTAGTAAATACACCGATTCTGCACGGCGTGATACGGGTGACGTCACAATACCCCATATCACGGCCCGGTCCGAAAATCCATATCACGTATCGGACCGGCGGGCCGAAAATCCATATCAAACCGGAAGTAACGCTTGTATTAAGTTCAAAAGTTAATTTAGTTGATTTTATTTAAATATTCATGTAAAATATTTCTGTAATGACATTTGTGGTCTTATTTTTTTTCCAGTTACCAAAAATTGGCTCTTTTAGATTTTAAAGAAAAATGTCATAAACAAGCACGAAACATTCTTCAATGACAATATATGAACTCGCACATTAAGTATTTTAAATATATGATAAATAGAATACTACATACTAAAATCCATATCATATGTCACATCAGCCCTCGGGCCCCATATCAGCCCTCGGGCCTTCGGCCCTCGGGCTGATATGGGGCCACTCGGGCTGATATGACATATGATATGGATTTTAGTATGTAATATTCTCTATTTATTATACCCCCTGCTTGAAAAGTGGGAGGGTATACAGTAATTGGTATGTCAGTCCGTCCATCTAGCCGTACATCCGTTTGTCTGTCACGCTTTGGGGTACCCATCTCTTATCCGCAACTCCTCTCATACCACTGAATGAAAATTGATGTAACTTTCACAGAATCTTTATTACATATTGCCAATGTGCACCTCCTATTCTACTTTTGAATCTGACACATATTTTGGGTTTCCCACAAAAAATCACGGGCAACTCCCATTATTATCATATGGGAGGAGGGGGGTATTATTTGGTGTGCTCATTGCTCACAGTACCTCTAGTTGTTGGGGTTTTTTTTATTTTGTTGAATGATATTGCCATGGTAACTAAAACTGAAAATGCTATAAACTTTTATTAAAAGCTCCTCCTACAGACTTGTAGTCAGTTTTTGCAATATTTTGCCAAAAAAGAGAATTATAATCAAGGATCATTAATCTATTTATTGCTGTTGTAAAGTTTCAGGTCCCAACTGCTACTTTTCTCTTCTTTTGTTATAAGTACAAACCAGTGGAGCTTCAGTCTCGACAGAGACTTCTGGTTTTGATATATATTCAAATAAAAACAAAAGGATCCCTCAAGCTGCCTTGTAATTAACAAATAAAACCTACCTATTGAAATATTAAGCAAGTACAAACAAGTGCTTCTGAGTACAAAGTTTTGTTGATTTGATTTGATTATATTTTATTATGTAATAAATAAACAAATTTTTGTTATTGAATTGGTCATAATATTGATATTTGTCTATATCTTCAAAATGTTTTGCCTGCCTACAGGTATATCACTTATATTAAATTAGAAATTGTTTGTAATTGCATAACATGATGACAGTATCCTCAGTGAATGCATAGGAATTATTCCAATTCGACAGAACAAATGTCCAATGACAGACAAGATAAAAAAATTAACAGCTACTTAATAAGTGAATTTCAATTGTTTATTATTTTTTTTTAATGAAAAGCGCAGATGTTAACATGTATTTGATATCTGTCTGTTATGCCCATGCATGATTAATGTATATATACGTAAATAATAAAAGTTAACATTTACCACATTTGTTCCAAACACCTGAGTTATTTCCCCTGAATTCAGAATGTCTTTAAGGAGAGAGGGACACTGCATGGAACTTACATCCTCAAAAACCTACAACAGAAAATAAGCATAAGAAGTTTACAAATTTTAAATGGTGATGTATACATTTTTAATGAAATTAAAGATGGTTACTTCTTATATCATGTGCATGTCTTGAGGACTGTGATAAAACAATATTCACAAGAGAGAAAGGGGGTGGTAAGGTTTATTTAAAAACATTATTTCCTGCCCCTGTATTTACCCCCCCCCCCCAACCTTCTTAGCTTCCTCTTCACCTTTGGACCTTACTTATAAAGGTATAAAGTACTTTTAATTAATTTCCATTCAATCAAAATGGATTTTATCCAAATAAATTTAAAAGTGTTCCATTTAAGATCCAGTCATTTCGTTTCTAGTATCATAATTTTTATTAAAAATAAATCTTTATGCCATCAAATACTTTTTCTGAGGAATTTTGGTGGTTAGAATCAAAATCCATCTTGATACTTATAAATATACAAATTTGCCAGTTACAATCAACAATCATGTACGAGGGCTGTTCGGAAATTATTGAGACAATTACATTTACTCCATAAACGACGGAGATAATGTCACGAAAATTCATCTACATATAATAAAGAAGGAATAAAACATTTATGCAAAATTTCTAATTCCTATGATAATGGGAAAATTTTTGGTGAAATGATAAACATGCATATGTCTATCGACCCGAGCAGCATCACAACGTCATTTAACGTCACGTCAGCCGGAGATTGTTTCGCATGTAAAACCTTCGTGATGTGTTTAATACTTTTCCTCTTTGTTATTGCATATTACATTACAAAAATCAAACAGTTTATTATTTTCTTAAACTATTCTTTAAAAATGTATGCTATTTCTATCCCAGTGTAAAATTTTCATTTGTCGGAAAGGATGACTTAGAATCATGCAGTACCGATTTATGCAACGCACGTCAATGATAATAATACCGTAACGATATTAATACCGTACGTAATAACTGATGGTCGTCCTGAGCTGTTGATTTTACTCTGGTTGAATTAATTGTAAAAAAAAATGTATACCAATGAAATAACAAACCCTAACACATTATTTTTTTTCTCATTTTTACTGCTTAAGCAGATCGTTCAGTCTGGAAAGAGTTCTACATTGCTCTACACAAAATTTTAGGTATGCTGGCTGCTCCGCACTAGACGTTAAATTCCATTTTTTCGTTTTTAGCAGATTTCACTACCGCGCTTAATTTTTTTATGATCTCCGTATTTCTGATCAAAATTCTAACAAAGTTGCACAACATGAATTTGAAATAAAGCTGGAAAATTATACACATAAACTGAATTATTTTCGCTCTTATTATGGGTCCACGAAGAGTTAGAACGTTGGTGTTACATATTTTCAATGTCTGATTTCGTGACTGCTCCGGGTACCCCAACTATTGACTCATATATATATACCATTGTACAGAAAATATTTAATATTTGTAAAATATTTTTTGCTTTTATAAATTCTTAGTGTATGTCAAACATATATGCAAATTTTCACCGAAAGACGTTCATTAGAAAGCAAAATATACACAATGTCTCAATAATTTTCGAACAGCCCTCGTATGTATAACATTAACCTTTAGCTTATGAATGTAAAAAAATACATGGGCAAGGTATGAGAAACAAACTTCCAAGAATGTGGGATTACATCGATACATTAACAAGTAATATACTGGGACCATAACTGTCATAAACAAGAGTATTTCTACAGTAATGACAATGACCTTAGTCTTCTATATATAAAACTGAAGGAAAATATCAGAATAAAACTGGACAGAAAAAATCTTAATATTTCATATGTCAATTAAGGTCATAATCAAAATAGTTTCCAACATGGCACAGTGATTCGAGCATTTTAATGCTCTAGAGTCACAGAATATAAGGAGTTGATTCTTGGGTCATGGGTTTGAATTCCACTTGGACATGGAGATGTGTCCTTTGGTCCCTAACTGCTCAAAGGCCCTGATAAGCAAGGAGAATTTGCAGCCTTCCACTGACAAGGGGTGGCATATATCAACATGAGTGAAGAATTCTCAGAAGAGATGTTCAACAAGGACATAAACATGACCAAATTACCCCGGTACAAGCAACATTGTTGAATGCCGAACTTGAGAGATATCTTAAACAGAAGAATTATTGAGCGATTGTTAATATTCTGCAATTTTATAAATTGACGATCATATGATAATAGCGAGCGCTCGTAACTGCGAGCTCTAACGACAACACCTGGGCGAAGAGAAAATTCGGGCTACTGCACATTCATTCCATAGAATTTTTTGACACAGTAAATTGGTTCCACAATGCATCGCTTTGTGCACTAACGTTAAAGCAACGTTCTCGCGAGAATAACGACAAAAGTTAAATGAATAATAAAATTGCCTTGGTTTTAATGAAATTATCTAGCTGTTTATTGCAGAAAATAGTCATATACTAGCTGATTGATATCAGTCCTGTTCAGGCTTAGGTTTGGTAAAGCAACGAACGACATCATGTGACATCAGAGTCTTAAACGCACCGAATGTCACGTGCGGTTTGACCAGTCCGATCTAAATGAAATCTGCGTTCGCCCTAACGGTCGCACTGTCAACATATTATGACAAATACTTACATCACCCAAAGCTCTCTCTAAAACAGAGGAAACCAGCTGTAAACCCAGGATGTGATGGGATTCGTTTGAAGATGTTAAAAACTTAAGTGAATCTTCTATAACCTGAAAAAAAAATATAATACACAAAAAAATCAAATTTTTAATAAAATAAGGCTACCATTCCAAACAATATGCTTGTCCAACACAAACTTCCCTAGCCAGGCATTCGATTTGTCTCCCCTAATCTCCCCATAGGCTGATTTGACTACAGTTTCAAAGATCACACTTTGATGTTCCAAGGCATCCAATCAAATGAAACTGTGTTAGAAAAACACATATTAAACCTTTTTTTCATTCTGATATGAAGCCTTTTTTTCATAAAATAAAATCAGATTATCCATCTAAAGTGCAAGGCTTTTATAAATGATAATTGAATTTTTTTGCTAGATGGCAGAAATGTACAACTTATATCTGCCAAGAGGTTAAGATGAGGGGTATACCAATGAAATACATTTTGTACAAGTTCTATACGATTATTTCAGATCTGTAAATGTGCACTTGCAATCCTTGGAGTTACTTATTTTGTTGCAATTTTATATCTTAGATTTAGTTTGCAATATAATATTGTATAATTATATGTACTCACATAAAATGAGGAATCTACAGTATAATTGATAAATCTCCATAACCTGTTGGTGAGCCTCTGTTATCCAGCTAAGGTAAGGCTTATGTTTGATCCAGATTTCCTGCCAGTGATTGGTGTGCAATACTTCCTCTGCTTCCAAGAATACCAGTGACAGAGACTGGACACAAGCCACAAAGTAATCATAGTCGTCTGATGGGGATGTTTCTGTAAACACAAGCAAGCTTTTAATGCAAACAAGAGAGTTTTTCTAAGTAATAAACATTGAATCTAAAGCATCTTATCCATGACTTTTCATACTAACTTAACACAAATCTGTGTTTTCAGGGGGGGGGGGGGGGGCATATTCTCTAGAGGGGATCCAAGATCAATTTTAGTTAGTTTACTATGTAGTTACATTTTATAACCCTCCCCCAACCCCAAATAGATCCAGGCAATGTAGTCAGAGGGGGGCACTGTGACCCTGCATGCCAGCCCTGGATCTGCCTTTGTGATATATATGAACCAGTCACCAGCTTTTTCATAAATTCCATCAAATTCAATAAATGGTGTAATTTGCACAGATAAATCTCCAACTTGTCTACTAGCTACTTTATAAAACAAGTTTTTTAAAACTTAAAGATGAAAAAAATCATTAAAACAAAATTGTATAGAGCTTCAGAATACAGATATTTAAATCATTCAATTGCATATGACATTGACCCAGTGGAATATGATTTTGAGTCACATGATCTGAGCAACGAGGAATAAGATATTAGACTGCATGGAGGTTAGACACGGCCATACTTATCGTTAGCCAGGTAATCATTTTAATTTTAATTAATTCAATGCTGATAAAAATAGCTTAAAAACAAATACTAAAGTAGATGTAAGCTTACTGCTCTTGTCACAGTTTTGAAAACATGTACAGAGATCAAATAAACACAGCTAAGAGCAGGCTATAAATAATGGTGGTAAATTTGAAGAACAGGTAAAAAAAAGCTTACCTGTAATCAATAACAGCTAAAAATAGCAGTTCATTTTGTTGAGGGCCTATTTTTATATGTGATTTAAAGGAAAAGATGGATGCCCACAGAGTGTCAACTCTTTTTTCAAAGCAAAAATTATAATATGCTTTTGTGGAATAATAAGTACATGAATTGTTTTAGGGAAAAAACTATTAAAGTATTGGACTTAGTCTTACATTGTGACTCTGATAAAACTATTGTCAGTAGCTAGGTAATATATGAACCATTTTTGATTCCCAAAAGTCCTACTTATAATTCAGTAAAGTCTATAAATTAGATATTTAACATTAAGTATACAGCCATAATATATAAAGGTCAATGAAAGATTGGAGTATTTATTCTATTTTGCAGTGTAATTGGTTTTTTTATATCATTTTAGCTTTGTCTCAGTAATTTCAGGTTTGCAATAAACCCTGCTTAATTTTCCTTTGTACATTTCATAACTTTTCGCTTTAATTACTAGTAATTTTTTTTTTAATTTTCTCCTATTCTGTCAGGGACCTATATACTATATAATTATATACATGTATTAGAATAAGTATATAGGTCCCTGATTCTGTCAACAATTATATATTAAAAGTTAAAGTTTTAATTCATTTGACAATCAGAGGAAGTATCAGTATCTAAGAAGCCTCAAGTAAAATTTAATCTTGCATTGCCAAAGTACTTCCACAATAAACTTATTAAGGGATAAAAATACAGGATCTGAACTTCTGGAGATTGATCCGCTTATACATTTTCTTTTTTTCAAAAACAGAAATCCAGGAAAAATACAAAATTACAGGTGTCAGGCCCGGGCCACTGGCCTTTGTTTGAACAAATTTGAATACATTACTTTGTGGCTTTTTATTTTGATTGAAATTATACCAATGGTTCTAGAGAGAAGATTGAAGACAAAATTCTAAAAAGTTAACAATTATGGTGAAAACAACAATGACAGACAATGACAAATTTTGATCAGAAAAGCTCACTTTAGCCTTCAGCTCAGGTGAGCTAAAAATGTGTTGACAAAAAAAAAAATTCATTGATGACTAGTTGAAATATTCAGATCAAGCATTTATTTATTACAGAGTCACAGAGTCACGTTTAATCATGGACCCCCGTACCAGTGCCCAGGACGTGATGCGATGTGACCTGTGTGAGACCGCTGTGGTACAGATGCACTGTGATACATTGTCTTGTCAACCTGTGTAAGGCCTGTGTGGGAGAACATGCTACAGCTGACTCCTCTAAACCTCATAAAATTGTACATTTCAAGGACAGAAATTCTACCCCTCTTTCTCCTGGATGTACCACTCATGATGGACAACAATGTACCATGTACTGTAAACAATGTGGCATTCCAGTTTGTACAAAGTGCATTGCATCTGATCAACATCTAGGTCATAAAGTATCAGAAATCTTGGAAGTTGCGAATGAGAAAAAGAATAAATTCATGAAAGAACAAACTGAATTGACAGAAACGATCTATCCAATCTACCAGGACATTGCCTCTGATGTACAAAACAGAATGAGTCAGTTAGAAAAAGAATATGGAGATCTCTCAACAGCCATAACAAAACATGGAGAGGACTGGCACAGAGAAATTGACAAACTTGTCCAGAAACTTAAAGCTGAAGTTGATGAGATGAAAAACACACAGTTACAAACTCTACAGAAACATCTGGATGAAATAAATAAGACAATGTCTGACATCAAGGATGAAATCAATTCAATGGAACATGCAATAGACACCAATGACTTGTCAAAACTATTTAGTGTCATGCCTAATGTACACACATACAGAAATCTTCCACAAAAAATTGTTCCATCTTTACCAAAATTCATTCCAGCAAGAAAACAAGGAGAAGAACTTAGTAAAATGTTTGGTACCTTATCATCGAGTTCTTTTTCTTCAGATAAACATGGCTACAGCATGAAGACAACACAGAAATCACCAGAAGCTGGATCCTCTCCTCCCGTCAAACAGCTGCTTGATGAATCAGAGACAGTCACCACCATAGACACTGGGTATCGAGAATACCTTTACAATGTGGCCTGTCTGAGTGATGAAGAAATCTGGACAAGAGGAGATGACAACACCATGAAACTCTTCAGCATCAATCAGGGATCAGAACTCAAGTCAATCACAACCAAGTCAGGGAACACACCATGTGACATAGCAGTGACAAAAAGTGGAGATCTAGTTTATACTGATTATGATGATAGAACTGTGAACATTGTGAAGAATGAGAAGATAGAGGAGGTGATCAGACTACAGAACTGGAATCCTAAAGGTGTCTGTAGTACCTCCTCTGGTGACCTCCTGGTTATCATGGAAAGTGATGATAACAAACAAACAAAAGTTGTCCATTACTCTGGCTCCACAGAGAAACAAACCATTCAGTTTGATGATAAAGGTAAACCTCTCTATTCATCTGGTTATTATTACAGATACTTAACAGACAACAGGAACCTGGATATCTGTGTGTCTGACAGTGGAGCTAAAGCAGTAGTAGTAGTGGTCAATCAGGCTGGGAAACTGAGATTTAGGTACACTGGACATACTCCTGCTCCAAAGAACCAACCATTCTATCCACGAGGAATCACCACAGACAGTCAGAGTCACATCCTTACAGCTGATATTGACAATGACTGTGTCCACATCATAGACCAGGATGGACAGTTCCTCCGTTACATAGACTGTGGACTGAGTCTTCCCCGGGGACTGTGTATAGATACAAATGACAATCTGTTTGTTGCTCAATATAGAAACAGAAAAGTGAAGATGATCAAATATCTGCAATGAAATCAATGACCAATTTAGATTACAAGTGAGATAAAGACACACGAGACATTTTTAAAAGAAAGGAAGTGAATATTTCAAATGGTCGAAATTTATGACAGGACATGTCTTTTGGATGAGACTTTAATGAGAAGATCAAGGACTTAGAATCACTCTTCTGATAAATTCTACAACCCAAGCTCATCTATCATTGTACAGCTCTATGTCTTTCTATTCTATGCCATTTAGTATCCTTGCTAAATATTTCAATAAAGCCTGAAAATTCCGAAAGTATGTTACCCTGTTTTACTTTAAGGTTAACACAGTCTGAGAACCCATGATGCATTAGCTGACAAAGAATGTTGATTCTTAGCCTCTTATCATCTGAAATATTCGATATATCCAAGAAATTCCAAGAGCAGGTCACTGTGACCTATTTTTTGTTGACATATCCAAGGATAAATCAACAAAATTTGCTGATCCTAAGCCTCTTTGTGACCTAGATTTAAGACATAACTAAAAAAATTTCTAGAATTAGGTCAATAGGCCTAAATTTTAGTTGATCTAAAAAGCATCAACTGAAAACTGATACAAAAAATTGATTTTAAGTACTGTAAATCACTTTTTATTCACAAGAACTTTACTTTTGCATAATGATGCAAGACTGTCTGTTCACAAAAATTTTGTTGTTGCATGCGTATAGATTTTCTAGCTTAGCTTATGTAAAGCAATTACCAGAATTTGAGAAAATGCTGTGCTGTTTATAAGTACCATGTACATATCTTATAAGGTTTTGTGAAATTTTGGTGTACAGTATTTTATTTTGCTATACATAGTCACTTTGTTAATAAATCTGTAAATTCAAGAAACAGTGAATTAGTCTTCTTTATTAACTGAGGAAGTCACAGGCAATCAATCCTTCTGACCCTTACATACTTTCACTTTAAATATACTATGCAGATGCGCAACCAAGATTGTTTTGCTCCTGGCAGGGTTTTCACCACAAGTCCGCGAAAAGTCACTGACACCATGAAATGTCTTACAGAGATTGGGTTTAGGTTCATTTAGGATGATAGCATTCACATTGGGTTTAATTTCGCAGAAAAATGATGTATTGCAAACATAGTGAAATTAAAATCATTGTGATTATTTGCCAATCAACAGCAATATATTGATCTATACCAAAATACATGGCACCTGATCCCACCTCTGATGTTTGGGAGGTGCGTGTTTGCTCCTATTTTATATTGTTTTAAGGAGTTGAATACTGTTTCTTATCTCCATATGTTTCATGGACCCAATCTCATTATAAATGAAAGGATGAAAGTACAGTAAAACTTGGTTATAACGATCCCATTATGATGGGACCTGTGAAATTACTTCACTATATCTGTAATTCGTTATATCAGTGTAAGAAATTCTTTAAATTTAAACAGCTGGGTATTCAAGATAACTTTGCTTTATCTGTAAATTCGTAATATCCATGTTCGTATTAAACAAGTTTTGCTGTACAACAGACCAGGTCAGATCATGGGTCCCTGAATTTCTGGACGGGTTGTCTAACAACTGAGTTATATGGTCATAAGCCATTGAACTTGTCTAAATATCACAATATCCTTTGATTTTAAAAGTTACATGTATTTGTTTCTTGGGATATTGACATACCGGTAATTATTCCATTGACAATTCCCTGAAGATAAACTGATATAATAAGGAGTAAAATATATTTAAGAAAAAAAAAATGCGGGAGAATGAGGATTTACACTTCAAATGTCAATTTTTATATTTAATCAACTTTTGGTTATCTTGAACAGCTGATTGCTGGAATATCATGGATATATCAAAATGATTTGCAAGTCCCAAACGTTCATTTCTTTTACCCTGGGCTGGATATCTCAGATTTTCGGAAATTTTAAATTGTTTTCATGAGGACAGTCATAGCAAATTTGAGATGAGATTTGAATGTATATTCTTTGTAGTAGGAGTAATTCAGGTACTGTAGAATTATTTTTTTTCGTGTGGTATAAACTTACGCTATATACGCGGTCACAAATTTTCCGCGGAAATTTGCCCAAGTGTACTTCATATAAATGTAAGGCATATTACAGTGAGAGTCTAAGATACTGCATAATTTTTTACCTGCAGATTAAACAGAAATTGAGATTCCACAAAATTATAACCCCGTAGAAAAAAGTGTCTCTACAGTACATGTATTACAATATCCACATTAATTTATGTCTTTTCTATGCAAGTCCTATTTATCTGATTGACTTGAATCTACATCATTCTGTTATATCTTTTGCCAACCCAAGGCCAGGGAATTTTTTTTATAATTTTAGATTTTAAAAGCTTGAATAGATTAATATATTTTAATGTAAAGAGGAGGACTGGATTCAAGTCCATCCAGTTTTGACTATCAACTAGCTACAACTTCTGTGTTTAGATTATTAATTACACTTCGATCTCTATGAGAAAACCTTTTAAGCACATATCTCTGGTTTGATTCAATCCATCCACAATTTTCTATTTTCTGATATATATTAAACTTACCTGGTAGGCAAATGCAAGCTTTATCCCAAATAATAAAGCCATCTAGTGTAATGCACCAAGAAGCCCCCACAATTTTCAAATCATCTCTATTTCCTCCAGCTTTTGTGATTAAAAAATGAACTTTTGGAGACAAACATGTTTTGAGCTGTACATTGCTTTCCATGTGTTGCTGTAATTTCTACAAAATACAAATGATTGCTATTGTCGCTTGCATCATGAACTGGTATATACATCATATATGTATCGGAATGACTTTACTTTACTGGTCCCTGGAAAAACGCACATAAACGTAGTGTTGCCAAAGGCGACTTCGTATGTATGAGATTGCTTGAGCGATCGAAAAAATTTAAATACAAGTTTTTTTTTGCCTTTTGATCCCAAAACATTTAACCGTGAATTCTGAATTTTGGGATCAAAAGGCAAAAAAAAAACAAACTTATATTTAAATTTTACGCTAGACTAACCCTAATCTGAGAGTCAAATAATGTGCGAGACTAATCTTAATCTCTCGGATAGATGCGAGACTAACCCTAATCAGACGAATAATTGTGCAAGGACTAACCCTAATCTCTCGTGTGGGTGTGAGACTAATTAACCCTTAAATCAGTCGAATAATGTGCAAATTTAACCCTTATCAGTTGAGTGACGTAAATGTTATGTCATAGTCCAATGAGCGCGAGGATCTTGCAGATCTGGGGACCGGTAAAGTAAAGTCTCATGTATCTTTTAATAATATTTTCATGCTTAATCATCTGATTTTTAATATTACCATATAAAAATGTCATATTTCTAAGAGATGATTGTATTACATTTATAATTATTTACAAATTATTGTATAACTTATGGATAGCATCACATTCTAGATTGCTGTATAAATGAATGAACAATTGATGGTTCTTATATTACGAACTTTAGCCAATATTGCGTTTACACTAAACTGGCCAATAAATTTGTATTTGCATATTTGTATAAAAATTTTCATGTAGTAGATGAATACATATGATTACAGTTTTAAACATACAATTTTTTGTATTGACAGTCTAAAAATCTATATACAAACAAATCACCGTATTTGTTTGTGTGTTGCCTTGTCCATTAGTGAAAATAGAGATAATTCGAATGTGATAACAAAAATGGTTAACCCGATCCAGAACATATTCGAAAAAAGCTATTTTGGCGTTTTCATTTCACGAACACTCCAAAAGTTAATTGAAATTATGAAAACGACATAATTAATAAGAGAAACAATATTAATCTGAGAAAACATTTTAAAAATCTATCAGAACATGAGATGATATAATATTCCGAAGGAAATCCGGAAATTACAGTTTTGTAAAACTTGAATATTAGAAAAATATTTACAAACAGAAAGAGGAAAGAGAAACCCACGCCGAAATTTTCAAATTGATCAAATCTGAAGTAAAACATGCTGTTGTATTTTTATTGATCAATAATATTACACGACATGTCTACGAAACGCAAATTTACCATTGAGGGCATTGACGAATCTTTGAAGGTACATTAAAAGACATTTTTAAGAAAAGAGAGTTAAGTTGTTAGCATATTTATTATTTATATTACATATTTTCAGGAAAATAAAACAGTTATAATGTTAAAATTTATAAAATTTGAATATTTGCAGCAATTCCATTTCATTTAAGAATATCAGGTCTTTAAAGTAGAAATGTCAGGTCATTCAAAATTATCAGGTCATCAAGTTTTGTGAATATACCTTGATAGTATATAGCAAAATAATCTACATAGTATCCACTGAAAATGTTTTTTAATAAAGTTTCAGCTATTATCATCAATAATTTTCCTCAAAAATATGAAATAAAAGTTTAAATTGATAATTTATATTTCATCAGGTCAAAATATCAGGTCTTTAGTATATCAGGTCTTTAGTATGTTCCTACGATGATTTCTTTAAAAAAAATAATGAGCACCTGTGGTGCACCCGTGGTATCCGGAGATTACCATGGCCAGCCATTTTTTTTAAATGAAATATAATACAGTTTAATCCAGGAGCAATTCCATTAATATGCAAGAATTTTTTTATACAAATGGGAAATTAAATACTTTCTTTAATCCATTATCTTTTTGTTTTACAGAAAAAGCAATGCATGTATATTCTAGAAAGGCAGCAGATGTTACATCTTTTAACACAGCAGGAATCTCAAGTGACAGAGGAGATGGAAGTCACACCTCAGGTACTTCAAGTAAAATTCTCTACCTCCGCACACTACGTAGCTCAGTCGGTAACGTGTTAGAGCACTTGCTATCTGATATTGAAAGGTCGTTGTTTCAAATCTCAGAAGCAACTAACCTACATCAATAAAAAAAAGTTTAAATGAACTGTTCCTTCACAATGCACTCTGCACTTTGAAGTGAAAGTTGTGGGTCTTTTGAGTGAAACCTTAAAAACTGAGGCAAAGTGTCACTGCACCAGGCATTTGCATGATAAAGATCCCTCACTGCTCAATGGCTCAGAGTGTTGAGAAAAGGTCAAAATTTGTAGTAACACTCTGTTTGAGTGAAAAATTCTCAAATGGAAGTTGAGATGTAAAAACAAAATAGTAAATACTATCAATCAATTTACTTCTGTGTAGAATGGAGATGGCTGAAACAGTTTCTCTATAAACCTCTTGAAGGGGTCAAAACCATGGAGACTTATACGCATGAGAGGCTAAAATCTTAAAGTCTTGAATGAAGTTGGTTAATTGAAACAGTAAACCTCAAGTAAAGAGCTCTAGCCAGCTGTCTCGCTAAAAATGAATAGTAGGAACTTTCCTCCCTTTCGTATAAAATGTTGCTGAATTATGTGATAAGAAATTAAAGAACATTTTTTTCACTTACTGGGTAAGTGGAGTTCAAGTATACCCCATAAATGATTTTGTTGAATGATATAGTAAAGAAATTTAAATTTTACGAAATTATGATGTAGTGGTTTATGTTAGGCTCATAAGCCATAAAAATGTTTTTGTTGGAATTAAAAATACTATTATGCTTCCTTTGCAGGCAGAATCTCAGAGGCCACACACAGGGGGCAATAATCTCAACTTTCCCATCAACAGTTTCCCTCTGCAGGGCCTCAATAATAACAATAACCAATCAGAGTGTTTGAGGTGCCTAGCAGGTGAACCGGTAAAGTAGACCTCTAGATTTAATTAATATATATATCACCTAGAACATTATTAATTCTTTATACATGTGTACATGTTTTCACAATTATGAATAGATGACAACTCAATTTCTCACCATTTCTCATGTTCTAATTACATTTTTATACAGGGACATTTCCGGCACGTTAAGACATACAGTTGACGTTAATGAAGTGAGTTAATAATAGAATAAATCACTTTGCTGACATGATTAGATGGAAAAAGAATACTCACATCTCTTGGAGATCAACCACCTCAGACATTGTAATAAGGGTATAAATGTCAAGTTCTTTTTCCACATATGTGGTTTTTGTCTCACAGTAGCAGTTGTCCCCCTTGATGCAGCATCCATGAAACACTTGTTTTAATGACTATTCTCATGCATTTTATTTATTTTTTCATTATCATGTTTTTAATACATGTATTAAAAATAATGAAGAGAATATCTATTTGCAAAGATAGTGGAATTTTATTCTGATAACTGGTTTCCATTCAAATTCAGGAAGTGTTTGTGTGGGTTTATGCATTTTTTTTTCTATGTCAAAAAGGTGCTTTAATATTTCTAGTTTTATATTATCGTATAAATGGACTAGGATAATTTGTAACAAGACTACTGTATATGTAAAGTATGATCTCAAACTTAAAGTGACCTATCTGTCTCTGGTCTTTGAAGAAGACTGAATATTTAACTAATTAAAATAATTAACACTCTACTAAATAACCCAATCTTTGGTATTTTGAACTTTAAATGTCTATTAATCATTAAATGCTACAAAAAATTGTTCTATAATCAAAGTCTTATACTGTTCTAAATTTTTAAAATTTTATAATTACATGTATGTAACATTTAATAGAAGTCTTGGATTGGTTTATTAACAGAGGATTTTATTCTGCATTCCTACTTGTTTTGCAATTGGTTGAACAAACAAGCACCAAAATGTGCTTTTGATCTAGAGAAAATTGAATAATTTTTGAAAATTATGCCGATCAGTAGTTGCTGCATTTGCCAAAATTAGCACCTAGAGCTCTGTTACATGTGTAAGGGAGACAACCAGGTTTTCAACCTTGTATTGTATAAGTATCATGATGTTCTGTTTATTATGATGTTTTCCTTTCTTTTATATATATATATTTTTTATCTTCTGTTTATATTATTTTAACGAAAAAAAAGATTTTCTGTTATTTGTCAGAAATTTGCTTCATTGAAATTTTTATGCGTTTTTTATGAAATTTTATCCTGCAGCTACTGCTTGCATTGACCAATTGAAGGTAAATCAAAGCTTTATTCAGTCAGTAAAAGTCCTGTGCATTTCATAGTATTTGAAAACATCATTTATAACATCATTTGTATTGTATATAGCTCATTTTGGACATCATGTGTAAAACTTTACTGCAGGGTAAACAAAATGCATGAATTACTGTCTTGAAATTCATATATATTTGGGCATGGGAAAAAAATGTGATAGAGAGTTCCTCTTTCCTTACATTTACCTTTATATTACTAGCCTTATATTTTTCAAGATAGTAATCAAGTATTTTACTGTAAATTTATCCACTTTAATACATGGACAATCTTTTTATCCGAACAAATAGTCATTGCTAGCCTAGAATCAGAGTTATGACCCTTAGTTAAGCGTTCTCTATAAAATTTTGTTTTTTTCAATTGTTTGTTTTTATTTAATGAATTATTTTTCTTTCTTATCTTTTGTTTTTGGTTTGTTTGTTTGTGAAGATAATGTTTTACCAGGTTTATAAGAATTTTTTATGATTATTGGCCAATATTCGGTCTCTGTGGATTCTGTAATACATGTTACGTTGTGTCACATTTTTAATGTTTAGATCAAGTCTTGATGTCCATTTACCATATAATCTAACAAAGTTTGATATTGATGTGAAAATAAAGACTTTTAATTCATTGTTCACAAGGTAGCAGTGTCATTTTTTTCTGTGTTTGTGTAACATCACTTGATTTAGTGGGCCTTTGAAATTGTTGTTTAACAAAATACAAAACATGCAAAAATAAGAAACGTTAAAGATGGTCTTGTCAGATTTCAAAGAATTTACAAATGTTTCATTCAAAAAAAAATTTCAAATCTATAGGTCAAAGTCAACTCACCTTGCATTATTTGGATAAATTAAATGTAAAATTTGAAGAAGATCTGAATTCATCCAAAGCAGAGATGGAAGTTTTTTTTTTTTACTAGTCTAATGTTAATTAGACAATTGCAAATTTGTTGAATATTCAAATGCAATCATGACTATATAAATTAAAAGCTATATAAATTTGACTCAAGTTTGTTCTCAGTTTATATCTTAATTTTGTTGTTTGAGTCCCTCTCAAGATTTTTCACTCATATGGAGATGCCACCACTTGCCAGTAGAAAGCTGCAAAATTTTTACCTATTCTCAGCATTTTGGCCATTGAGCTGTGGGGGATTTTTTTCGTGCCAGCATCTACTGTAAAACAGGACCTTATTAGTTATCCAGGTTCAATCAAGGGTGTACGGGGATTTACCCCGGGTTGTATTCCATACACCCTGAGGCCGAAGGCCGAAGGGTGTATGGAATACAACCCGGGGTAAATCCCCGTGCACCCTTGATTGAACCTGGATAACGAATTTATTTCCTTTGTACCCATAACAATGCTTTAGAGTGTGTCTCAACATATCGATTTGCTTTGTATTATAGAAAAACTATGCATTGTGACGTCACGTTTTATTTACACCCGGCTCAAGTCGGGTGCACGGACATTTACACCCGACTTTGTAACCAATCAAAGCTCGTGTTACAAGCTAGATAGGAAATAATGGTTTATATGGTATTTAAAGGAACGGTCTCTATGTCCCCCAGTGGGATTTGAACCCATGACGTAAGGATCAACTAACTTTAGAGCAGACGCTCTAACCACTGTGCCATGCAGTCTTGACAAGTGATCTATAAATGACATTAGCCAGGGGACCATAGTAAACATGGACGTTAACAAAACAGTTGACAGACATTGAAGAGGTGGACAGACATGGTCAATCTATAGAATCGTTACCGCATGGTAATGACCTTAAATTGCCCTGACATTGGTTGTGTTGTATTCATTTAACATTATGTACTCACTGGCACTAATGGATAGCAAAAACATTGATATCTTTACATCGCCTCAGAGAATTTGAATTTATATCTTGGAAATAAAAAGAAGAACAAGGTGATTAGATCTATAATAAGTAACTTTATTTAATCTGTAATGATTAATGGTCACAGGCTAAAAATAAACAATACATTTTACAAACGGGTGTCTCAGCACCTAGACCACAATTCCTTCATATCATGATCTCGAAGGCCAGAGTCGTAGATTCTAAAGCTCACTGCATTTACTGTTAAAATCACTGAACTTTTTGTGGGCTCAAATTTTCATGGGTTAAGGAAAAAAATTTGTTCATGGGGATTTGATTTCATGGATAAAGGAGAGTTGGGTTAGTTATTCGAATGAAAATTTAAATTTTGTGGGTCTCTCCAAACCAGAGAACCCATGAAAATTTAACACCTACAAACATTAGTGATTTCACAGTACTGTATACAGGGAAATATTCACCCCCGTTTTATTTTCGCCCCTTTCGCCCTTACATTGTTTGGGTGAATTTAAAAAGGGGTGAATTTAAAAAGGGGCGAATTAAAAATATACAATGTATTTTCTTAAACAAAACTGTGACTGGGCAAATTTAAAACTGGGCAAAATTGGTTGCAAGTCTGAAAGGGCGAAAATAAAACGGGGCGAAAATAACCCTGTATACAGTATTTGAATCTAAAATTTTTGTGTGCACTTTCATATTGTTAAAATTGTGCAAACTACCTTTAAACCAAGCAAAATTCATACCAGATTGAGTCATCAAAAGTCAATATTGCAAAATATTACATGAGAGAAAAAAAAAACTTATGGGAAATTCGAAATGGTAAGCTTTCAGTTGAATTTTCCTCTGCATAGCTGTTTGAGTATAACATTACAAGTACAGTCAAGCCTTGTTATCCTGAACTCCATGGGACCCAAAAAGATATCCAAGGATTCCAGATATCAAGGGTAATTTTAAAACACTAAAGACATACATGGTTAGGACTTCCAAATCACTTAATCAGTATAACCCATGGTAGTCCAGATATCAGTGTTCACGATATTGAAGTTCAACTGCATTTTATACAGATAGCCTTAGATTTTGGAGTATAAAAAAATCTGACTTTAACCTGCTTTAAATTTTCTAGAAGCAATGTATTTGTCTAAAGATTCATTTAAATATTTCTAAAAACAAGGAAATAACTGTCATTGATCTACAATCAAGCTGAAATTATTTTAAATATTCATTATTACAAAAAAAAGTCATACCCTTATTGATTCAAAACTATATTCTCTTTTTTTCTTCAAGAATGTGGACCCTATATATTTATACCAACATCTCACAATTATATCTCGTGAATATATATCAATTATATAACTGAGCATCTATTATATCTAATGACACTCTCACACCATATCCACAAGGCATTCACTCAGTGTAACAGGATGAACAATGTTTCCTTTTTCAATGTAAAAACATGATTTAAGCTTAAAACATGCCATAGTAAATAAGATACAAACATACCAGTCCTAATTAACACACAAGATGTATTCTTTCAATGAAACCATTGCTAGAATCAACTCTAAAAATAATTTTTTCTTCTATTTTGGTGAATTTATAAAATGGTTTTGTTTCTATACAGACTGAATGCAAACAGCATTCAAAAGCTGTTGACATTTCAGAAAAAAATCCGTACTAAAAAAAAAATGAAATTGCACTTCTATGAATTCAGACTGAAGACAGATTTCCTATATATTGCTGCAGTCGACATCCTGCAACAATAAAGAAAGCAATGCTGTATTGGCCAAAAATACTTTTCTTAAATTATTAATAATGAATATCCGATGAGATTCCAGTATTTAGAAGCCAATGGCCGCTATCTCTGGAGGGTGAAAACTAAGACATTTATATCCAATATAATTACAACTTGTCACCATGGTGAAATAATCTGTCATCATGGCGATAAAATTATCACAGCGTCCTGTCTCCTAGCAACTGTTGTCTGGAAGACAAAATGGAGTAGATGATATCTAATGGCAGTTTCCTGTCGGCTCAGGTAATGACAGAGTCTAAATAAAGTTTACAAATAACTGCAAATGATGGTCATTTTCTTGTTCATAATCACTTCTATGATGAAGTCTCTATATCAGATGGCAATTCTATCACAAAAACCCACTAAATGTGATTCCTTATATAGTAACACGTCTATATATATAGCATGTTGTCTTCCAAGTGGTACAATGACACAGTGGTTTGATTGTAGGGGGGATAGATGCCGGGAGGGCTCAATGGTCTCTCTGGTCTTCTAAATCCTCCCTGCTCCCTGCTTTTCCGATTTCCTGTACAATTTCTGCATGCTCATCCAGCATTTGTTCAAATTGCTTTTTCCTCTTTTCAGCATTTTCCTACAAGCATATATTTGAAAATCATGAAAACTTATTTTAAGGACAACACAAATATTGTTCATTTATTAGCCATTTGTAAATTGAGCTATGTACCCCATGCATGCACTGTGGGAAAAGGGTACAACTATACAACTACATTTGCTGCCTGTCATTCATGTGCATTACATGTATTTCAATTACAATATTATATCTGAGATTTTTTTTCAAAGCAAATCTGTGCCACTTTCATAACTTTTTTCATTATTTTATGGGGAAATATTTATATACATTACATATGTACATTTTTTTTTTCAACGTGTTATCCATTGCCATCATGCGGTAGCCATCTTGCATAAAAATTTAAAATACGATTTTACATTTGTTTTACTTTATTAGTAGATGGATAAATTGAAATAGTATTATTTTTTTTTATTGTGACAGTCTTATATTTATTTATGTGTAAAATGAGAGAAATATATTTTGCAAATCCACATTTTATATATTTTTTATTTTATTTATTTATAATCTGTCAAATTTTTATGATTCCACAATTATGTGTGTACCTTTCAACATGTGTTGGTTTAATACATGATTAGCAAATCCACGATACAAAGAACAAACAAAGGTAAATAAATAAAAATGATATAAATTAAATATTTGTTAAATAATAAATTGCATTCTGTGATTTTAAATTTTCAAAATGGATTTTAGTCATCTCATTATAGAAAGTAAGAACGTGTTTAATTTATGCCTCTGGTTTAACAACAGTATGAAACAAATTTTATATTCAAAATTTTAACTACATTTTTTTTTTAAAAACTTTATTCAAATGCTGTACTCATTAAAATACCTGTTTGTTTTCTTGATACGTTCATGTCACGGCATTACCCCGGTAATGAAGAATCTTTAGAAAACGGGAAACAAAGCCTCGTCTTATACAGTATATCTTAGCAAAAATTAAGGCTGAAAATGAGCCTTTCGACCTATATACCCCATCGACCTATGACCCAAAAATTACGGTACAATATAATATCTGAGATTTTTTTTAGGGAAATATTTATATACAAGTACATTTTTTTTTAAAATGGCATATCATAATTGATTTTAGGTTTCTGCAAATCCACAATTATGTTGCCTACATCACGATACAAAGGTAAATAAATAAAAATGATATAAATTAAATATTTGTTAAATAATAAATTGCATTCTGTGATTTTAAATTTTCAGACAATTAAAAAATTAAGAAGGCAAAAGTATAAAGCAAAACAAATAGCCCTGCAAACCTTTTAATACTGACAAGGAATTGATGAAGTCACAGACAAAAAAAAATTAAACCAAAGTTACATTGCTACATATGGCCTTAACTGTATAAATGAAAATAATTCAGGGTATAATAATTATTGGAAAATTTGGAAACCTTTTTTTCTAGTTAAAGATCCTGCTAATGATTGGCTTTAAAATATATGGGCTTAAATTATACAGATAATGTTGAAAGGAAATATTCCCTGTAAAAAAATTTCATTGAGATTATACATTTAATATACATGATATACAGGTACATGTAATATTATTGTTATTAGTTAATTAGTTTGAAACTTGATGTGGTATTGATTTGAACTTATCTTTGATGTACAACTATAGGCACAAGAGGTCGATGCATGGGTCAAAATATATACAGTCATGTATATACAACAGATTCTTAAGAAAATAAAAATTTGATTAATTAACTTTATCAAAGGACATTAATTTTAACAATAGAAAGTTTTCCAATGTATTTCAATATCATGGTTACCAACAAACACACAGACAGTGATAAACTATTTGACTGAATGGTAAGATGAGAATGATATACCCAGCCCTGGGAGAACTTGGTCACTAGATTTATAGGAGGGAGATGTGGTTAACCATCTCATTAACGACTAATAAAGCACTATCAAGTCGTCATTACCTCTCCGTGAGAGCTTTAAAACCATTTATCACCTACCTAAACACACACCATCACTCATAATTCACCCCACAAAAGCAGCATGCCTTTTTAGTTTTAATATTTTTATACCTTCTTCATGAAAGCCAATCATTCAAAGTTTAACTCCTTTAAGGCAAATATAAAGTCATTTTGTTCTCTGTGTCTTAGTTTTTCATACACTTCTGTTGGAATTAATCTATTTTCATTGACAAGAGGCTGTACGGCTATTAAACTCCATGACGTCAGTGGTAACCTTGTCCTTTGCTTGCAGGAGGTGGCTCACGTTATAAATGTGAACCCATTGGGTATTATAAGGTATTATCATGGAATCAGAGTTGTAATTTCCAATTACAGATGAGATATTTCAAAATATTTTTGCAGAAATTTTATTTTTTGGTAAACATTGGTATTTACATAACCTTAATTATAATCAAATTGTGACAAAGAACATCTTTTTAAGAATAATTTTGAGTTTAATAAATGTTTTACAATTAATAACAGGCAAATATTTCATAGTTTCATATTGAACATGATTTTGGCTCATTTAAATGTCAATGGGTCACAGCAAAGGCAGTGGGTCAAAGCAAATTAAAGGCAACCTTTATTTTTCATTGTATCAAAACAAAACAATGGAGCAACCTTAACAATGCTTGTATTTTGCAAAAACCATATTTTTTTTACCAGAACATTTGGCTATATTGATACAATTTTTATAGAATTTCTGGAAACAATGAAAATTGAACTCGTAATATGCTCTCGTAATTTAAGATTCGGGGGAATATAGTTTTTGTCGCATCCATTTGTCTGTCTGTCTTTTTATCTGTTTTAATTACGGTTTGTCTGCAAAAACTTAAACCTTGCCCACAACTTTTTGCTGGGCTATGCCTTTCATATTTCACAGGTGTATTTCTTGTGACAAAACCTTTCTTTGGGTAGCAACAAATTTGACCTCTTGGCCTTGACCTTGGAGTTTGACCCATTTTTACAAAAAAAACCCCCAAATTTTAACCTTGGCCATTACTTTTGAACAGTTGGTGTTAGGGCTTTCATATTTCACATGTGTATTCATTGTGACAAGACCTTTCAATCCATTTAAACATTTTTGACCTTTTGACCTTGACCTTATGAGTGTGACTCACTTTGTGAAAAACTTTTTTTGTAAAATTTTAACCTTGGCCATAACTTTTGAGCAGTAAGTACTAGGGATTAAATTAATAAGTGTTTCTCTTGTCAATTAAAAGACCTTCCTCTTGATACCAACAATTTTGACCCTTTGAACTTGACCTTGGAGTTTGACTTCCATTTGAGAAAAATAAGCTACCTTTCAGGGGCATCAGTGTTTCACAAACACATATTCTTTTTTTACTAATCTTTTCCACTTATAATGCAAGTCCTACAGCCTTATCAAGTTGATATCAAATGATTACCATGAGAAAATTCATTTATAACTTTTGAAAAAGACATATTAATTCTAAATTTAATTTTCAAAACACATTTTCTTATTTCATTAAGGCAAATAAAGGGGATAAAAGGAAACCTTATTTCATATTAAAAACAATCAAATGATCCCCTTTGCTAAGGATTTCAAAAAGCAGATTTGTGGATTAGTCTATACCCATACTTAACTATTTTGTAATAAATTTGTTTACTAACAAACCATTATTAGGGCCAGAATGCCATTTCACCAAAGATTAAATTTAATGCTCAGTAAATTTGGAAACACATGTAATAAGTTTAAACTACACAATATTTATTTGTTCAGTATATAGATGTTCGTCCATAAAAGGAATATTTGACATATTCTAAGTCCGTAACAGGCTTTTCTTTTTAACAGTAAAATTCATTAAAGGTAACACAGTTGTAAATCTAGGCAAATCCAACCATTGAAACCCAAGTCAGTAAGAAATTATGTAACATGACGTCTTTCCATTATAACTATTCAATACGTTTTTCTCTTACAAACTATTCCTTATTATTGTGTATCTGATGATCCATTTACCTATAAGGCAATTAAGTTAGCCATGACGTAAATGAAAAAGAAGTAAAAGAAATGAAGCATTGACTTTTAATAAAGAGAAAAGGATAGTAATCATACAAAAAGATTTCACTATCAAGCAAGATCCATAATTATCAGTCCTCTCATGATGTCTAAAATAACAAGAGGCCCTTAGGCCACAATGCTCACCTGAGTAACTATGGCTCTTATTCTTTCTTAGCAGATTTTCCCCTATGTATTCCTATGTAAAATAAAGATAAAATATTGTGGCACCACAATTCCCCAGCTCCACCCTGTGTCCAGGATGTCATATGATTTGAACAAACTTGAATGTTGGGATGCTTCTATATGAATATGACTAGTCAAGGCTTTACTGTTCCCCAGAAAAAGATTATTCCTAGATATTTCTTAATTTAGAATTTGATCCCCTTTCATATGGTCCAACCCTTCCCAATCCAGTCATGATTTGATCATGCTTTGATCTACAATACCTGCAGATGCTTCCATACAATTATGACTAATCTTGACTTCATTCATCTAAAAAAGAAAAAAAAAGATTTGTCTTTATGTATTCCTTATTCCTATGTAAATCTTCAATCACCGGTAGTGGCCCCACCCTAGTCAGGGTTTCATAGGTTTAATAAAATTGAATCTACACTACCTGAGGATTTTCCCATACAAATATGTCTACTCATGGCTCTGAATTTCAAGATTTTCCCTATGATTTTTCATGTAGAACTTAGAATGGCAATAGTGAACCCATCATACCCAATGGGCATCATGATTTGAATATGTAAATTTGAATTTTCACTTCCCTAGAAAGCTCTAGCGGTTTCATTTTTTTCAAGCCCAGTTGTTCTTGTGAAGATCTTTATATTACCCCACACAATTTTTCCTATTTCTTAATTATCTTCCCTTGGAAAAGAGTGTTCCCCTTCATTTGAACAAAGTTGAATCCCCTTTACCCAAAGATACTTTGTGCCAGATTTGGTTGAAATGGTCTCAGTGCTTCTGGAGAAAAAGATAAAATGTGAAAGCTTAACAACGAAATATATGGAGATAATGAACAGTATTCAAGCTCAAAAGTCCATATAAAACATTACAAAATAGAAGCAGAGCAAACACAGACCTCCAAAACATCTGAGGTGGGATCAGGTGCCATGGAGGAGTGAGCATCCCCTGCCGACCGGTCAACACAGGAAATGGACAAATTTCAATCAGAAAAGCTCAATCTAGCTTTTGGCTCAGGTGAACTAAAAACTTTACAATATCTACATGCAGAAGACAAAAGCAATCATGCTGGACAAAAAAAATTCTACAAAGTTTTCAAACCAAATGTTTATCATAACATGCTTTTTTGTGTAGGGTCACAAAATTTTATCATACAGAACATGCTACTTCTTTGCTGAGAGCTAACTTGTTAGTAAAAGGGGAGACAATTAGAGGCTACAAAAGTAAGGGGAGAGAACTGTTGATTACCTTGATGGTTTCAATGTAGGCCTCAGACATTCTCGTCCTTTCCACTTTCTCACTTATTGAAGTCTTACGGACATTGCCTTTAATGGGTGTGGCTAAAAGAAAGGAGAGATTGGGATGTATTGTATAATTTCTAACCCCTTCATGACCTTCAAGCCCAGACAATTAACTTCAGTACCAAGAACCTTTTTTTGTAGGGGAATAACAGACATAGGAAGGTATTACAAATGAATCAATGAATGACAATTTTCTACAATTACCAGTACATGTATAACTAAACATATATTTGCTACCAATCAACCTAGACCACCTGCTAAAAACACACTTAATTTTCTCCAGCAATATTTTTTTTTCAGCAAAATGTGCAGTCTGCATTTTTATTTTTTTACATTGAAAGCAGTTGTAATTCTTCATTTCCTCCTTGCATAGATATTCTTCTGGGAAGAGCAGCAGATATTATTACTGTCTCGTTTCTACGATTATGTCTACTTGAGATCTTGAAGACTAATTTCCTCTGCTGCTGCTTTTCCGCCCCTTGACGACCCAACCCATTGATCAGGAAAACATATCAATTGTTTTGTGTTTCATTCATACATTCAGGAAAATGGTACATTTATTAAAGATATGCTCAAATTATGTAACAAAATGTGTGTCTCAATTGTGCAAAAAAAGAAAAAATGGTACATTTCCCGAGATATGCTCAAATTGTGTTGCAAAATAGAGAACATGCTATAAAAAAGTTTGCAGTGATGCAGAATTATTTTAAGTTGATGCTAACCTCCGTTTGATGTTTAAATTTAATATTCATTTACCAGGTTACTTTTTCCTGACTTATTATTTAAGCCACACCCTTTTGATTCCAATTTTATTTTCCCTGTAGAAATTATAGTACCAAATAACTGTAATTCACCTTTGATTCTGCAGTCAGGTAAATGTCTAGATTCTTTTGCAAAAGCTAGGTTAATTAAATGTACCTACAGATTGAATTTTGATACTTTTCTTCTGATTAAAGAAAGAAATCCAATCTACGCAAAGAAGATTGAGGTAGCTAGCTTTTGAGCGATATTATTTCACTAGTACGTCATGTAAGAAAATCAGAATTCATTGTTCGCCATAAAGGTGAATGCCTTACCTATATTTTTATCAGAAAATACACATATTATTCACCCTATCTTCTACAGCAAAGAGAGATGAACCATCAAAAAATGTTTTGATTTGTCAG
This sequence comes from Saccostrea cuccullata, assembly GCF_032062105.1. Lineage (NCBI taxonomy): Eukaryota > Metazoa > Mollusca > Bivalvia > Ostreida > Ostreidae > Saccostrea > Saccostrea cuccullata. The sequence goes on along the minus strand of NW_026923633.1, from coordinate 72,152 downwards.
TTTGAGGCTACATAAAACAATAATAGAGCAATGATCTTGAACAGAACACATTAACTCTTCAACTTCTGTCTGAACAAGAACCAAGGGAATACTGGTACAAGGACAATTACATTACCAGATCTAAGTATTTCACTTCATCCCTATCTCTCTCTCGGAATCTCTCAGAAGTTACAAAAGTGCAGTACTGAATGACATCTTTACAATAGTGCACACACACAAAAAAAAACATCCTCTGAAACATTCTGTACCGTGAAACCGTTTCATGGGTGATAAATTTTTACGAATACATTGGGTTAATTTTGGCTTCGCCTATCTATCAAAACTGACAGTGGATCATATAAATTTTAAAAAACATGAAACATTAGAAAAAAGCTAAAAACAGATCACGAATTCCTCTGTTTGCTTTCTTTTCGTAGGGACAACAATTAAATTAGCTCATTTATCTTTAGTAAATGATCCCTGGTGAATTTTTTAAAACTCTGAAAAGTAACGATTTTTTACCTATTCCGTAATTGTACTCTATTGATCCTACAAGTAGGCAGATGATTGTATGCTTATTAAATTTTGAAACATATACAAGATATTAAGAAACACAAAAACAATTCACATGTATAGTTATAAAGTTAAAAATTAAATTCAGATACAAAAAACATTATTAAAACACATAAAAAATGAAAACTGCAAGCCTGATTAATATGCTAGTAGAAGCACAGGTCGTCGAAAACCTGTTACGATTTACGTACGTTCTTGTAATTCCTCCTCGGGTGAATCTATCTCGACTTGGCCGGCTTTGCCGTGCTCGTCTGCGACCTCGATCTCGAAGTTGTCCTTCTTCTCTCTCTCCGTCTTATCCACGGTGTCCATCATTTTGTTGGGGGGGTTGGTTTGGTCTGGGGGGTTGCCAGAGTCTTGGCCGGTGCTTAGTTTCATTGAGATTTGTACTTGTTTTCCTCCTTCTACAAAAAAATAAATATTTTGTGAAATCTGATTTGGACAAAGGCAGTTTTATCACCTCATAAAATTCCTTAGATTTGAATCTCTGATCCTCTCTCATAAAATTTTGTCCTCTCTATCAGCTTAGCGAGTACCTTCATTCTGAAAATTTGCCTAATTTTACCTTTTCTATGTTGCTATGTTACAACAACCTGTATGAAACCATCCCAAAACTTAACATTCTAATGTTAAATCAAGTTAATGAGCAGAAAATATACCTAGTCCACATGTACATGCAAGCAAAATCCAATACAGAAAATAGATTTATATAAATTAAAGAGTAACATTTTCACATATGTACAGTAAAATTTGTTACATCAGAGTGTCATGTATCCCAAACTCTTGACTATAACAATGGTAAATTTTCAGTCCTCATCATGGAAACTGCTTTTTTAATCTTTAATAATTTTTATTTAATTGTCTAATCCATAAAATTTCAGAATCTATGAAACTAATTAAATTACACATTTGTTTTCTTCAAAAATTCAAACAAAGAGAAAGTCATACAATTTAGATTTTAATAAGGTGCATTCAATCCTTATAAGAAAATGTCAAGGGCTATTCTATTAGAAGTTTTGAAATACCTAGTTTGTATTAAACATAATGTTCAAATTCAGCAACAGTTATCACTGATACATGTATTTTGCATAAGTTGAGAAAATATGCAGCTCATTTTCCACTTTTATAACTTGTTGTTAACATTTTTAAAGAAACACAGACATTGAAAATGATTTGTTATCATTATCATAACTATACGTTAACCTGAAAAATAAGACAGAGTGACACAGACAATAAATCATGCTCCAAACTTATCAGCGTAAACTGTTCCGAGGTAAGCTTTATGAGTTCTCAGCAAGATTTAGAATTCGGTAGCAAATTGCTGCATTTCCCTCTCCGTTTCTTACACCGAGTGTCAATTACAACTCTACTGCTGTCAATTAGCCACTGACTAATCAGCGTAAAATAATAATGGATTGAAATATGTTCCGAAGGCTTTTGTCTATAATTGTCAGACAATGAATTATAAGTAAAACCTAAATCATACAGCTCAATCTCTCTTCCTCTTTTTCAGATAATGAATGAAGAAAAATTTACAGCTGTTCTTAAATTAGTTCAGTTAATTGGGATTTGACTGTAATTTTAAAGGTTTTACATTTAGACCAAAATGTCTTGGCAAGCAATTATATTGGTGCACACAGTAGTACATGTACTTTAAAAAAAAATCAATCAAGACACATGAAGAAATCAATCAATTACATTAATTGAAATCAATACTAATTTTCTCTCCTACTTTCACAGACTATAATCTGAGAGAAACTAGAACTGTCTTAATGGCATGTAATTTTCCTTAAATAAGATAATACTTTTTTGTCAGGTTTCTCCAATAAAGTAAGATTAAAAAATTTATGAGCCATATGACCTTGACCTTTTGTCCATATGACCTTAGCCTAGGAATATGACAGACCTCCTGGCCTTGAGTAATCTGTGTGTTTCTCTTAATACGTCATAGAATTTTGTTCTCAAAAAGCCGCTTTGCCTTAACCTTGACTGGTCTGGTTTTTATAGTTGGTTTGATATTTCTGGATAAGCAACTTTTGAACAAAGTGAGCTTAAAGTTTCTGTAGTTAACAGTGATGTCCTAGATGAAAATGTTGTCAAGGAAGAAATGTAAATGAAACCTATGAACCCAAAACTGTTTGAGATTGTGATAAATTGATCTGCAAAATACATGTTCAAGGTGTAAGATTTAAGAGAATAGATAATGTTAACATTTCTGCAAAGTTAAGGAAAAAGAATATTAATTGATTTAAAGAGAGAGTATTGATTATAACTTTTAGAGAAATCTTCTGTCTAAGGACACTAGGTTAAATCATTACACCCCTTACCCCCCAAATTTCATTTGTTGTGGAATGTATTACCGGTAAAGCAGCAAGAAATATGATGCACACTATAGGTGCCTGTAATCAATAGCTGGCAGTAGATCGATTCTTTACGAAGAGACAGTCAAGTCAAAGACAAGAAATTAAAAACAACATGCTCCTCAGGTCTTCTTCAAACATCAAAGACCCAGAGGTCTGAATCCGAAGCTTTCACATTCACTTTTTTTTATTAATTAATTTCTGATCAGAATTTCCTCAGCAGGTATCTGATAGTTCTGCACCAGAGTAGAGACCTTATCCTATAGGCCCTCAGGAAATTAAAGTTTCCTCACCGCAAACTAGAAAGTTATTACACTGAGCAAATACACTTTTCCGCAAGCTTAATTCATTATTGCTTAATTAAATCTGATAATAGGAATGAAAAACGTAAACAGGGTAAAGCTTTAAATACCCCCACAAATTTCTGACCACATTAAATGGACTGCAATTAAATGGCACAGTTATACACGTAAAGACACCAACGAAGTGTAGTCCAAAAAGGTCTGCGTATACACTACAAAAGACAGGATCATGAAAAATCCATATGAAGTCATTAAGAAAATAGCCCATAGCATTTTTCTCCTTTCAAGCCAAGACAAGTAGCCCATCATTATGAGAAGAAACTGAAAAATCTTTACCAGAATCCTTCAGAAGGAAAAAGAAAATCAATTAATGCTGGATCCTTAAAGATGCATGGAATTTAATCTCTTGTCCACATACATAGTATTAATGAAGTCTATTCTTAGTAAGTCATGAAAGTAAATCTGCTTCTTCAAACTTCAATATTGACAAAAGAACGAGTCTACACGATTAGCCATGTTTCCATTAGCAAAGAATATTTACCAAATTACGCTACAGAACGAAAAAGAAAATTGTCACTTACATGAAAGCGATGGAGCAAAAAATGACCCGACATTAAATTATAAATCTGAACCCTTCTGACGCAAATGCAACCAGGGTAATCTAAAGCTGGGGCTTTAAACATGCTTGTAAATGAAATGAAAAAATCACTGCTAAATACATATTTATAGGGCTCTGTTTAAGCCAGACAAACACTTTAAAAAAAATCTAAGACTTTTATTGCCTAAAATGAATTATTAATTTTATTAAATGTAAAGAAAGTTACGTATTGAATACTTTATTGACTGATTGGGCAATATCAACTCTAGACCGCCTGATGCTTAAATCAAATTTTGATAATTTGGAATGCTATTAGTCCAAAGTACATAATCTTTGTGGACTAGAAGTGGTATTCTATGGAACGGAGAAATCACCAGTTTCTCGATGCTGCAACATCAGAGTATCGGGAACTCCGATACTGCTAATTCTGACAGACGTGTTTCAGCTCATTCATCATAATTAGACGTGTAATATTATTTTGGCAGGAAATTTTTCAATTAATTCTGCTAATTGAAGACTGCGCATGCTAAAATTGAACCAAAACCCATTATGAATATATTTGATAAGACAGCATAAATTTTTTGCTTTATCAACTCAAATATTGAGCAAGATTAAAGTCTTAATATTTTATAAGTAATTTTAATAAATTTGTCCTGTTGTGACTTCTTTATACAAATTGATCATGCTAACACAGCAAATAAAAGCATTAACAAAATGTACTTGATCAACCAAAATTGTCATTTGATATAATTTTCTTATTACCATGGTGATCTAGAAGGGAAAAAAAAGTAATTAGGATCTGGATGTTGGGGAAAAACAGATTGGTAAAGATCTGATTCCTTTCAAAAAGAATTATACAGACCTTTTCATACCCTTTAGCAAAACACCAAAATCAATGTCTTAGACTTCATAACTTGTACCTCGATCATCATGATCCAATAGGTGGTGAAGTGGTTAGAGCATCTGCTCTAGAGAGAGAGAGAGAGAGAGAGACCGGTCTTTTGGAGAGAAAGAGAGTTGGTGTTGGAACAAAAAAGATCCCTCACTGCTCAATGGCCCTGAGTACCGAGCATAGGACAAAAATTTCAGCTCGGTCTCCATCAGCAAGTGGTGCCAGGTGGCGTCTCCATACGAGTGAAAAATTCTTAAGAGTGACAGTATACAAACAATCATGACCCAAGAGGAGACATGAGACAGAGAGAGATGTGCAGAGAGAGATTGAGAGAGAGAGAGAGAGAGAGAGAGAGAGAGAGAGAAAGGGAGCATCTCTAACATCTATTGGATTGTGAGGTTATTTTTTCTTTATCAGTTATAAGAACCTGACAATTAAATCCTCTCCTATTTTTGATTGCATGCATTCTGTTTGGAAATGAAGCAAGATTTATTTAAAGTAGCAGAAATAGTCTATTCATGGCATCATTATTGATTCTGTAGCATCTAAATTTGGTAATGATGATAGTTAAAGATTTTCTATAAATAAAATAAGGAAATTATAAAACAATTGCCAAGGAAAAAATTATAGGCAAGCATGTAAAAACTCTGATAACTGATATATAAGAAATTCTATAAATATCTCTTGTTAACTGTTGCAGAATTTTTAAAAAATAACTAATCCTCCCTTTAAAAAATCATTTCTCACAATATCCATCATGATTTGCATTTCTCTCTCTCTCTCTCTCTCTCTCTTAGCTCCATCTCTAAAGTAGGTACCTATTTTTCTTTTTTTCCTATGAAAACATTTACATACTAATATAATAAAAAAAAAATGAAAGTTTAAAATCCTTCATGCACAAGATTATCATCAAGGCGGTACTCCTAGAACTTAGCTGCTACACCAAATTTACAATTATTTACTGAAAACTGTTCGTTTGTTATCATTTCCGCATACCTGGATTAATCCCGAGCTTCCACTTCTGACACATAAACAATAGAGGGCCGTCAAAATCTTAATAATTTAATCTCCCACCAAAGGATGTCAGTGTTTACATTACAAACCACAGGAACATGTTTATAAGAGGCTGAAACACATAGAAACACTTCCCAAGACAATCCGTTCAGGAAACCACACAGTATTACAGGCCTTGACTTGTTTTATATTATACTAACGTAAACCCGTATCTTCCAAAAAGCTCCGGATTTGTGAAGGTGTATTTGTAACCCGCACTATGATGTAATCATGTATGATGTATGATGTAATACTTCAAAAGATACTACTAAAAATAAAAATCAAAGAACGGTATGGATTTTTAAATGTTATGCAGTCAGAAATGTATAAAATAAAATTCAGCTTAATGGTTATACATGCATAGCTCAAAAATAACATTGAATGAGTAATACATAAATGAAGATTTGACTAACTCACTGCTAACGTTTTCAATCCCAGCTCACTGATAGATCAATCAAGTTTTCCGATAACAAAGGATATTAGCTAGCTAGGTTATCCAATACACTTATAGATTACAGATTATCTACTTATAGACATGTATAACATGTCGTAAACCTGGCCACATCAAGAGCTCTATCACTGAATTTAGATCTCCTAAACCAGATAAAAGCATATATAACCATCAAAATCTGCATAACTCATTGCACTCTAAACTAACACAACGTTGTAACCTGTATTATGCTGTATGTACCTACATGAATGGTTCTATTGACACTTACGTAATAAATTTGGGAACCGTTTGTCCACTTGTAGAATGTCCACTTCGTATAAGCAAATAAAAAAATGTCCCTGTTCAAATCTTGTAAATCCCCAGTAAGTTAATGATCTTCCATCACTCAAATTCCACTATGATTTTTTTACATTCACATAATTTGGGGGCTATTAAATCTTATAACGGCTATTTATTGATCCTGGGTATATATGTATTTGAAACACTGTACAGTTTACTCACAATATCTACTAAATATATATAAATAAATGCCAGGAATCGTAAATAGCCAGCACCTGTGCCCTTTGATGTAAAACATACCGCAATTGTTCTTTACTTCCTGTGGAAATTATCAAATTGTTATCTCGGCTGATACACTACACCAATCTGTGACGTTCGTTCCTGGTTCATCCCACTATCAGCTCCGAATATTTTTTCATTCCTCTACCTAGATATTTCAATAAATGTCTACCACTGTTTTACTATCTGAATGTCAGCACAATATGAAGTCTCTCGTAGTGTTTTTCGCGTCAGGGCCGGAGCTATATTGCCTGGGATTACGGTAAATTGGCTCATAGAGAAAAAAAAGCTAGGATTTGCTTATCTTGTGGTAAAATCATATCTATAGGCTAGAAAAGACGTAGCTTCAAACTGACCCATGCTGAGCATTATCAATGCAGGACAGTTTTTCAAATCATGATCTCAAAATAGTGTTGTACAAAAACAAGAAGATGATAAGGCAATGATGCAATAGTGTTTCTGGAACCAGAGAAAACAATGAAAACTGTACTATATATCATATACTGCCAGCACTTTTGGATGGAAAACCATTTATATGCCAATTCAAATCTAGACCATCTTTTAATTTTCTTTTAAATAAAGGTCTTTAATTTTTTTTTTCCTGCTACAAATCTGCATACACTTATTCTTTTAAAGTTTTAGGCATTTTTTTTTAAATGCTTATCATAAATCCAGTTATTGATAAAATATATCATTTTGCTTTAAACTAATTTTACTCCCCATAGAGTTTTGACCAGAGAAACTTTTTGATTTTTTTCCCATTTCACCCACATGTGCATGCCAATGTAGCTCATTAGAACCCCAATTTTGAAAATCAAAATACTTTTTAACTGCAGGGGAATTCCAATATTTAATTCACATGCTTATACAAAGATTAAGTATATAAAGGACAACATAGCACCAATGTTGAAATATGGCTATTTTTCTGGGTTCCTAAGGGTTGGTAGATAATCTATATAACCTTCTTGCTTTTACCCAGACAATTTGCCTGGAAAAAAAAACAAGAATATGGATTAAAGAGGCATTTCAACTCTATAATTTGAATAATCAAGAAAGCATTATTTTGTACCTTTTCTAACATAGGAACTTCCCACTTGATGTGCACTATTTAATAAATTCGCTGGCCTTGAGAAAATAGCATCCAAAAATAATTTTAAAAGAAAGAGCTGAGACGATTATAAACACAAGCCTATTACAATCACTATTTTAAGTCTTTACCAGTCAGTCCACAGAAATCAAAGTACATGTAGTATATTCATTAAACCCAGTCATCTATCAAGGCACTAACTACAATCGATTCTTTAAATAAATAAATGTCATAGAACGTATAGTATTAACTCACCATAACATCTAGCGATGTGTCATCTTTTAATATAAAGAAATAATCCAAAGAAAATGTCAATAAGTCTTTACATCTTTTTGCCGGCTTTGTGCTGCTATGATGTATATGACATGCTATAGACTAATACTATATATTCCTTGGGAGAGAGATGGCTCTGTAGCACGCACTCAATGAATCTTTCTGGCTTATATTTTCTGGTGCACATATAATAGTGGCAGAAGCACTTAATTTAGCCAACTTTCCGAAACAAACTTTAGAAGCTGTGAAAGTTTTCACAGCAGATAAAAAACAATAAAAAGAGACAATTATCTAACAATTTACATTAAAAATCACTTTGCCACATGCTCAAGATTGCATCTGGCATACATATATACCAGTGATGTTAGGGATAGTTCAAATTGTTATAGGTTTCAAGCCGTGAGTTGTTAGACAAGTAAAGGGTCTTGATGATTTTCAAAAAACGAACAAGAATTTTTATACATCCGTCTCCAATTCTAGACAAAAACTACAATATGCTATGATTTTTGAGTGAATTCATGACTGCGGTGTGTTTTTTCGACCACAAATGCTGCTGAGCAGATACTTATCCGACAATTTGTCTGAAACCTTTTTTACAGTGCATATTTAATGAGCCTAACGCAGCTGGAACAAACAATTTTAAGGTGCGTAAACAATCCAGTTAATGAAATCTTAATAATACTGCTCAGTAGCAATTTTCTAAAACTTTAAAATGCAATTTATCTGTACTTCCTGGAGGATGGCTTCTGTTAATAACAGAGTACTACATAACAAGCCCTCTGATCCTAACATCAATATCAGTGCCAATTCTGAATGATCGGGGAACATGACTTGGCCTGGGACATCGATTGGTTAATGAATCATGGTGAATGATCCCAGGCCCTTGATGTAAAACATTGGATTTCCTCCGTCTATAAATAACTTCTCAAGGATCTTAACTTCTCCAATGGAATACTGTAAACCAACTATTATTCGCGTCATCTTTTATGCGTTTCTAGTACTGCCAATGATACACAACCGATGAAACATTCTATACAAATACACAGCAAAATAAATAGTTCGAATTTGGTTAATCTATCTATTTTTTGACTAGGATTGTCATGGAACTTTAATTTTCAAAGGTGTAAGTTTCAAGTCCTACATTGTGGTAGATCGTAACAAGCCATCAGAAGCTTATATTAGGTATCAGAGAGAGGAGAGGAAAAGTTACAACCAGAAACAGAAAAGTCTTGCAAAAAACACTTGCAAGTCAATCCACAAATCTAGAAAGAGGGGTACTGGTATATGAAATGAAATCCTGTATCCTCGAATAAAAAAATTGGGGGTGGGGGTAGGGTGGTTAACAGAGGGCAGAAATAGAATTTTTTATCCTATTAAAGTCTGATTAAGCACTTACATCCTGGGGGGGGGGGGGGGGGGGGGGGGGCACACTGCACTTTCAAAGAAATGGAGGTTAAAAGGATCGTTGAATCAAATTCATTAAAAACCAATGCAAAGCTTAAAGAGGGGTATTTTTTGGAGAGAATTATGTCTTCAATATTACATCTATATTAATTTTCTTCATATTGAATGCATAAGTATATAGAAGAGAAGGATATAAATAAAACATACTAAAACTGAATGTACAAAAACTCTGCATTTCTCTACAAGAGAGGATACATGTATATATTCTCTACAGAGGGGTAAGAAAATGACAGCTAATTAGAGAGAGAAACCAGCGGGGGGCTGATGTACCTACTTGAACCAATGCTTCCTTTTATCATGGCACCTGTGAAAAATATATTATTTAAATATAGCTTGCATTTCAGATTTACTTTATTCCAATATAGATATCAAATGAAACTTATCAGAAAATTCACATAAAGATTATCAAGGATTCTTGGTCTCTTTAACCTATAGATCGAGCTATCACACTGTTTTTTGTTTAATTGTTACAACATTCAATTTTTATCATCTCCAGTAGTCACTTATGAAAGTTCGAAAATGTTTTGGCAATTAACTGCAATAAAACTGGGTGTACCAAGAAGGTTCCCAGATATATACTATTATGAAGCTGAAAATAACCCTACTTTATAAAATTATAGGCCTGGTGGAACTAGAAATAACTTTTTATAACATTCAGGGCATATCTTAAAACTTTTATTTCAGTATTCTGAAAAATTGTATAATCAATATCATTCATTACAAAAAAAGATAATGAAGAATTTTCCCTAATATGCTAGATGCTGCTCTTAAATGGGGGATAAATCTTATCACAATTAATAACCAAAAAAAAAAAAAATGTTTGAGAAATCTTTTTTCACCTTGTTTATTTCTCATAAAATGAATTTTACGCCATATACCTAAAACTTTAATGTCAAGTTGCTTTTATCGATATCAAAAGAATTAATTTATTTAAAAATGAAATATTAACATCTGTTTTAGTGTGCTGCGTGAGTTAAGCATGCACACTGCACTTTCAAAGAAATGGGAAGGTTTTATTACAATTATGCTTCTTTTACTAAAATATGTGAACATCACACACAGAAAAAAAGAACATAAAGTCAACTTACCACTTTAAAAAAAGCTTATCTTTCTCTTAAATATCAATGGAGTGCATTTCTACACCTATCCTTGCATATAAAAATAACAGTCAGATATATTTTCACAACCCTAGGCAAAGATACATTAAGCCAAGTCTATTTTGGGTTTTTCCCTGCTATAAATAACGTATTCGTGAATTGAAGCCCTTGGACAGACAAACATCAAAGTTCATGTTCTCGTACCTTTGACAGACAACTTTATATATACCACACATTAACCGAATTGAAAGGCAAACACTTTTTGTATGAATATTGTCTTATTCTTGCCAAGTCCCTTGCTTTCCAGAGGCCAAAAAAAGGTTTTAAAAATTAACGAGACTGAATATTTTTTTATCATGGTTCATAGACCATACAAAAAACAATGATCTCGTCTCTTAAAACATGCAGAAAAAGAATTGTGATATCTCTAACACAATGAAAAAAGATATGCATCCAAAACAGACTAAAGAGACTGACAGATTTTTTTTTTTTTTGTCATTTAAGAAGCAAGATTTACCGATGAATGAAATGATCATTTGGAAACATTACAAATATCAGGAAAATTCAGAGTTCTAGAAATATAATCATACAAATTAACTCAAGCACTCTTAGAAAGATAAGAAATTTAAATCCCAATTAAATTTGCCAGACATAAACTTGTATAGTATTCATACATGTTTTAAATAAATAAATATATACCTTACTTATATGCTGTCTCACTCAAAGAGGTAAAATAATATTAATTCAGAAAAATTAGATGTCAGTGTAAGATTACCTCTGGTTATAGGCTAGATTGTACGACAAATCACCTGACTTCATTAGACGTAACGCTCTAAGCTCCTGGTTAATTAGCTAGGTACATTATCCCTGTTTTTGTTACGTAAGAATTGTCTAAGACCTTTGTAATTCTTTCACCACAGTCTATACCACTGTTATGAATATTAAATATGGCTATAACTTTGTAACTTAATATGATTTTCATTTGCTAAAAAAAATTAATGATTTAATCCGTGGCACTATAATTTAAGTTGAAAAGTTCACAGCCAAGTATTTCAGATCAGGATTGTGTAATCATTAATTATTATCTAGCTGTTATATGGTTAGGTTTATTTCTGGCTCTTATAAAAATAAAAACTTTCATGACACTGGCTTGCAACCCAATACTTATAAAGAGTCATCAGATACTAGTCTTGCAATAGCACACTTTTTTATGATAAAATATTTCTTCTGCTTCATGAACAAGAAGATACAAATCTTAAATTTGTTGTTAATCTTTAAATGTTTTTCCCCTGTAAAATCTGATCTCCGAAATATATCCATCTTAAAATTCACAAGTAAGTGACAAGTTTGACCTGTATATCCAGGCTGATAACCTTATGTTATGATGTCTTGAAAAATATTTCGCTGTGTTTCTTTTAATTTCATTCTTTTGCATTCAAATGAAAAATAAGTACCATATACAGCTATTAATCTAATTTCAAATTTAAGAAATCCTTGTTTAAAATAGTGTCTGAAAATTGGACTAGAATCAAAGACATGGCTTGAACCAAAAGTTTGACCAATAACTTACTAAGACAAATAGTGGTAAAAAATATTACCTAAAAATATCATTTTAATAAAGCAAAGAAAAAATTGACGAAAAATTTTACATATTAAATGCCATAAAGATTCGAATGTTAAAAAAAAAGGTGAGCGGTTTTGATAAATCTTCATTCTTTTTTTTTCAAATTTCAAATTCAAGAAATAAATTGCCAGAATTAATTCCGTTTTACAGGAAATCTTTCTACTTACATGAACATCCCCAAGCTAAGATAGTGCGAGACTAGCCATCACACAAATCCATCTATCTCACTCTCCCGTCTTATAACATGTTATTGATCCAGATTTATAAAGCACTGAGTGTAGCGTTTCACAGAACTCTGACTACCAGAGTCCCCTTCAATAACATCTAGATCATCATCAGCTTCATCTTATTACTTAAAAAATTAGCTGCTGCAGTGATTTGCCTAATTCTTAAAAAAAAAATTATTTGTGTGTGTTTTTTTTTCAGAAATGCAAATTGCTTTGTTTAAAATCTGCCGAGATATTCCAACACAACCTAGCAGAGTCTCTTTAGACTACAACTTGTGCAAGTATTTTTGGATATTGAGGATCATGGTACAAATTATAATAGTAATCAAAGTGACTATACATCATTAGTATATTAAAGATGACACATCAAGTCAATTGTAGAAACCCGATGGAATTATGTATCATTACACAATATGTCATTGGCTTTGATGTTCATTAAGAAAGCTTTGTGTTATGACAAGAAAACATATGTCAAAATTTAATCACAAGTCATACAAACAGCAAACTTTCTATGTTGAGAGTACTAAAACATTTCTTCTGGGTTATATTAGTAAATAAAGCATGGTATCTATAAAGCTATACTGTAATTCTAATTTTATGAGCTGGCCAATTCAAACACAGATGTACATCAGTTCCCTGAAAAATTGACCAAGAAAACTGTCTTAGTTGTCCACTTATGACCGAAAGACTTTACAGAATCCTCTTATAACTAAACTCTAAAGACTTTTCTCCCCCAAACACCAGACTTTATCATTCTCTCAGTGGGGCTTCTATAAGAAAAACACTGTAAGGTATGTTATTTTTTATCATTGTCTAAGACAGACAATTACCGGTAGATTAATTTCCTCACTGTACTTTATCATGTGATTAAAATTCTACTGTACTTAGGAATATGACTTAATTTGTATCACCCACTTCTCTTCAACTTTGTTTACTCTGTGAGAGGGTTGATCAAAAAGTAATGTCACAATTGCTATAAAATCTTTAATAATTCAATGTTATCATCAAATTCTGACTTAATACTAATAACACTATTTATTTTGATTTTTGCCTGAAAATTTCTTTTGACTATAAACATTGTACTTATCTCAACATTTCAAAAAGATAAAAAAAATAATTTTTGATTATTAAAGACTTTAAAGCTATTGTGATATTACTTTTGGATCAACCCTTGTATTAAAGGCTTCCTACCTGGAAGTAACATATACAGTAAAGGTATTACATTTAGCAGTGTAGTGCGCATCTCTTGATGTCTTGTTCATCATAGGTTTATATCAAGCATATTTAGATAGCTTTAAGTCAAATCTATGCTAACTTGTTGAAATATTAATAATCGCCAAATATTGTACACACCAAATCTATTACATTTACAGAACATGGCTTCTACTTCACAGTACAGACAGCCTTACCTCTCACGACAGACTCCATAACACTGTTCTCTTCTGGTCTAGGTAGGATTTCTCTTGGAGTACCCTGAAATGACAGTATGAAATAATCAGATGCCTGAAACAAACTCAAAAAATAATATCTATGATCAGTTCAGGTCTCTCTATATGAAGTTTTTTCAGTTACTTTATAACTCTTTGTACTGAAAATTTTACTTATTTTAGAGGTTATTATATCTTAGTTCCTTTTGTTGTTGTTGATCATGTCTTGATTTCTAGCTAAATTAAATACATATATGAATAAAAAATGTAATTAACATAATGCAATAATCAAGTGTGCTTATTTATGATTGCACCAACAAGTTGAAAAGGAAAATTGCACTTAATTTTGAATGTGCTGACCTAATACATGTATGCTAATACAGTATTTGTTGAAATTTAAAATCCAAATCAAGAGTTTTCTCCCCTCTCTCTCGTTCTACCTTGATCTCTCTTTCTTGTTCACTCACTCAATTTCTCACTCTTTCTAACATAAAACTTAACCAACTCAAAAAAAAAATCTGTGAAAATTTCTGTACCAAAGTTTTCCCATGCAAAACATCAAACTCATGCAAAAGTCATCTCGTCCTCTCTAAACAATTTTTTATGTAAGATACTAAACTGCATACAAAAGTAATTTCATGTGGTCTTCTTCTTTTCCACTCTCTTTATTCAAAATTAACACATTTTCATAATGTGAAATTACTCATTTCAAGAAATTTCCTTCAAATCTAAATATATAAATAAGCAATGTTTGAAAAATAGTCTAGAAATCCAAGATTTCTCACTGCTTTCTTTTTGCTTAGATATCTCACTTTTTGTCGCTCTATATATAATTCAATACAAAATTTTGAACAACTTTTTCAACCTTATTTCAAAATCTTACAAAATGCTCCCACAATACCTGACATACATTATTCAGGTTACCAATTTAAACATATATCTTTAAAAAAAAAGATTGCCTATTTCTGAAAAAAAAACCTTGCATTATTTATCCTAAATCTGATCTCCAAGTTTTTTAAACTGGAAACTGGATCAATACATCTATTAGAAATACTTCCTCAAGATCAGAGAACTCTGACTTATCTATAATTATATAGGTGTATCTCTGGGCCATATTGTTTGTTTTTTGCTTAACATCCCTCGTATGAAGATTTAAGGGATCTTTTTTCTGCCAACACCAGTACAACACATGGCCTCGATTTCTCCAGTCTTAACCAAAGGACTGGTCTCCACATTCCAGGGTGGATTCAAACCCGCGACACAATTAGGATCAGCTATAAATATTTTTTTCACTGACGCTGTATTGATAAACAGGAAATTTGGTGATCCCCAATTAATGTCAATGCATTTTAAATTTTAGAAAGATGCTTCTATTTTTGATCTTGTTCCCTTCAGCTTCCCCAAAAAAGCGAGTTAGTTAAAATAGGCTGAATATGATATCAAAAGAACCCCTTTCCTTTTTTTCTGAATAAATGAATCTATAAAATCTGCTAGTATGGTAATTATATGCATCCGTAGTAATAAAAGCAAGTTATTGGGAAAAAAAATATTTGGGACAATTTTACAGTCATAAGAGTAGGAATTAATAAAAGGTTGAGAATATAATAAAAAACCCAATAAAGCAGATGTTATTAGCGTTTACATCCTTGATATTGAGATCGGTGATTTTTTTTTTATACAAAGACCTTATACGGTGCTGTAGTGTTTGTTGATAATCTGGTCGTACCAGTCTTACGAGTCTGAGATAAGTGGCCCACAGAGCCAATCAATGATGTATCGACAGAACATCACCAACCTGTTCTTAACATGTGTTTGCTCAATAAGGATTTGGAGAAAAATGGATGATTATTTTTGCCATTTTATCTAGATCAAGAATCTATTGTTTGTCTCTTCAGCAGCGACTATAGCCCCTTTTTACTCATATTACAAGAAGTTTTCATTAGTATCAATTCATCAAGGTTAATGAATGTGGTTTTATTTTCGTCTTGGCCCCTTTTCACACCCAATAGTCAATCCTCACAGATTCTGATTGACTATCCATATCATCTTTTCAGAACATGATACCAATAGTCTCTTACACTTGATTACAGGTAAAAATATGGCTGTTTTTAGTTCTACAGTTGTCAAAAAATGTTAGGCAAACTGTTCATGATTTGGTGCTTTCTTAGCTCGAGATTATTGCAGACCTACACTACTATACAGACTATTGCTTAAGGCCGAAATATCAGATCTCAATTTGTACGTGATTGGCAACACATTCTATAACACACCATAAAGATTCCAATTACATCCAATCATGATAAAAATAAGTGACCTGCAGAAAGGGGGAATAAAATAAGGGAAAAATCATTAAAGAGTATGTATTTTTAGGAAAAGACACCGAATTGTAGATTGTGAATATCAATCAATAAATGAGAAATAAATTGCCCTGTCATGCAGCATGCAGTATTTTTAAAGTAATATTTCACTCACGAATATCCTAGTATGCAGAAAAATAGCTCATGTAAGAGAAGCTGTAAGAAAAAGGCCACAAGCAGATTTACATATAAACCAGCTGATTATTAGTATGTGTGCGTGTATAGCAAGATTAAAATCTGCTAAAATGTGTTATCCATGACAATGTTATCGAGAAAAAAATTTCATTTGTCTAGGTAATGTACAATATTCAAGCACAAAAAATATAAATAATGCT
This sequence comes from Saccostrea cuccullata, assembly GCF_032062105.1. NCBI lineage: Eukaryota > Metazoa > Mollusca > Bivalvia > Ostreida > Ostreidae > Saccostrea > Saccostrea cuccullata. The sequence continues at coordinate 55,495 of NW_026923633.1, read as the reverse complement.
TCATGGATTAATGTATCTGCATGTTTATTGAGCTAAAAAAAATGCCTTACTTTTTTGCTAAACGAAAACTTTTCCAGTGCATTTTTTTTTTCTAAATATGAATCAGAGTTACCATTTAATTGGCAGTTTGCTAAATTTAAATGAAGTTTAACAAGAAAATGCTTGTTCCTTAAATCATTTAATTTAAGGTTCAATGATACTCTTATGAGAAAGATAACTCTTACTGGCAATACATGAATATTCATTATTCCTAAAAATAAAACTGTCAAGTCCAAGGGCCATTCCTGTAAAATTTTGTCCTGGAAGGTATGCTAGTATGGTGCGTATTTCAATTATATTTTTTCTGTATAATCATAAGCCTTATGGAATTTTTATTTAACCAATGGGAAGAGGGATGATATACCTTAATATTTTACATGTAAATAATTATCTCTTAAGGTATGTCACTCGTCAGCTTTTTAGAAAAGTTCGTGCAGAGCTTCTTACTTCAAAACTATTTATTATAATTCAATTTTTATAACATATTAAAATTATGTAAATTATTCAAAATTTGATGAAAAAACTGCTCAAAAATCCACAAAGAAGCAAGATTTATGAGGGACTATTTCTTGTGGTGGAAGATTATTTAACACAAAATTCTGCAAATCTGCACATTTCTTAATTTTAATATCTTGGAACTTTAGTCTCACATACTTTTACTCAGGAAATATTTTCCGTTATGATATGCTATGAATATTTAATAAAGGTTTCAATTTATATATTTAGAACAAATTTTACACCTTCCCTCATCAAATTTTGCTGAGAAATGAAGATATGTTAAAGAAGTCAAGATAAAATTTACACCGTTTTTTGCCTGAAAATTACCTGGTACATGTTTTGACCAATATTTCAAAATTAACATCACTGACCCCAACTTTTTCTTTCGTTATTTTAAAATTCTTGATACTTTTGAATGATCAGCACTTAAATCGTAAAAAGTTTGAAACAAGCAAATATTTTATTTCCTATTTAGATTTTTAATACCCCAAATATGTTACTTTTTAGTGCAAAAAGGTAAAACAATAAATTACGCGCATTAATTTGCAAGATTTGTTCAATGATAAATATTATTCAAACTATTTTTTGTAAAATAAGATTATATTTTTTGCCATCGTTACATCTGATAAAATATGATGAAGGTTAAAGTAATTAACCAAAAAGTTAAAATTTAAGTGCAAAAAGGTCAACTTAATTGTACCGTACGTAGCTCAGTAATATACACACTGACCCCTGTCATATACTACATATATGAGTACTGGTACTTATCCAAAATAAGACTTCATAAAAAATCCTTGATTTAACAAATTTCATGAGTGACATACCTTGATTAAATTAATATTCTGAGCCCCCCCCCCCCCAAATAAACAATTACTTTCAATTCCAAATTGAAATACAGTATTTATAAAAGCTACTTAACATTTTTATATCACATCCATGTTAGAGAATCATCTAAATTATGGCTATATATATATTAAAACAACAAAGCTAACATATATATATAGCTATAAAATGCTTTGATGAGCTAGGGGATACTTACATGTAGCTTTCCATGAAGCTTGAAGTCACTCTCACTCCAGGCCGCTGATCGAGATTTCAAGGACCGTGACAGGGCACCAGCCCCAGGAAGTGCAGCCATGCGTGACGTTCCGGGAACTGAGGATAGCTGACCTAAAAGGTCAAATTCACATCAGAAACAAATATTTTAAAATATCATGTCCTCATTTCATATTTTAAAAAACCTTATACAAAAGACATGTCATTTGGTATTTTTTTTAAAAACTAAAATACATTATTTGAGGACAAAATAACAATTAAGATCTTAATTAATTTCTTATTATGTCTTACCTGAAATTTACTGATAAATTTAATGGAAGAACACTGTATATGTCTAAATTTATAGAAAATGATTATGAAATAAAGGAATTTGACTTTTTTGTTCTAATTGAAGGGATACTGCATACGTGTGCAAACATATATTACTTGTCAAACACCCTCGGAATCATTCTTACCAACTACTGATCTCTAATTATTTTCTACTCTTTTGTGATTTTGTATTAGTTCTCTAATTCAAGAATAAATTCAAATCCTCCTCTTTCTATCTCCCCACAAAAGATAGGGAGGAAATCAAGACAAAATCCCCTTCAAATTGATGCTGAGCTTGGCCAGAGAGGGAGATGCGAAATCTCCACGATTCGTGACATTTCAGAGACAAAAGCATTATGCCATGCAGAAGCAATGCTGCTAGATTAGAATGGCCTGGTGGCTGTATTTTCAGAGTAAAAAAGCAATCACCGTTAAAGAGTTCATGCCATTCCTATGAATAAGACTGTTTTAGTAACGCTGAGGAAATTGAAATAAAAATTAATTCATATCAGATAACATAGATTGATTTTATCTACCATTTCCTGTATGATATATAAGAAAGATGAAAGCCATATAACTAAGATAATATCAGGTTATATAACACACTTCATAGATAGAAATGTTGTGCTTGTACCTAAAAAGTAGTGGAGATAATATACCAAAACATTTATTATACATGTGGGAAGGGTAACATGATTATATACATTGCATCTCACGTATCATACAAATTGTGCAGGCACAATTCTAGAGGCTGGCAGCTCCAAATGTTAAAAGAAATGAAGTTTAAAAATAACAATATTTTAAACTAAAATAGCTCTTCCTGTCTACTTAAATCATTCTGGTGCTGTTTTTATTTTTCAATTCAATTATGATCTAATTCAGTGAAAGCAGGTAGGAGTTTTCTCCTCCTCGTCTTATATCTCAAAGCTCCCTTAAAACTTTTTTGAATTTTAAAATTTTAATTTTTTTCTCCTAAAGTGTTACTGGACCTCAGAAAAGCAAGGGTTAAGGTTATTCAAACTAGAACTACAATTCTTTGTGGATGGCAAATTTTACTTATCTGATTTTAACTCTGTTTAAAAAAAATGAAAGAAATATTGACTTCTACGTCACTGTTTCCCTGGCATGCATGAAAAGTTGATAAAAAATATTGGGATTTTGAATATCATAAAGCGCAGTATATGTATGGTCAACCAAAAAAAAAAATATAAAGAAGCACTGACGTCAAATCACAAACATCATGCATGCAGAAAATAAAAACTTAAATTCGCTCTAAATCATGCCATCGCTGTATAAGCATGCAATCAAAATTCACCACGACAAACATGTGCTATCACATTATGGTACTAGACACTGCATCAATAATACTTATACATGTATATACATGTATATAATTGAATGAAATACCAGTATACATGATGTTTGAATGAATATAATGTTTAAGTCATAGATAACTGGAGATATGTTTTGGTAATTAATAGTGTCATTTTTAATTTTCAGATCTCTACAGGAATGAAATCTAAAATTTGTTTCCGAGCAAAAATTATGTATACCCCCACCCTCCATCCCAAGACCTAGTCTCCCAATCCTGACCTTCTTTTCTTCTTTCGATCATCTTGCCCATTTTACATACAAATTTTAGTCAATGACAGCCCATACAATGTGCATCCATTATCCATACTTTGTTCTCAGGTCACTCTATCGTATAAGATATGGACAACTAATGATTACATTACCCGCATTTTTTTTCTCTCCTCTGAATATATATAGAAAACATATCGCGATTATAACCAGCTTTCTATCACTATCCCCAATGACAGATGGTCAGAGGTAAATGACATTATTAGCCCTTTATAATCACAAGTCTCCTATAAACTCTTCATCACTGCTTTGACCTCCTCATCAACCCCCGTTCTCATCAGTTATAGTTCACTGACAACTGATGTCATAGCCCCTTAAGATGGTCTTAACTTTCTCACACAAGTTTCATGATTTTGCGTCCCATAAACAAAATCATTTAATGACATTAAGATTGTGTAATAAACAGTACCATTTAATTTCAAAATTCCATTAAAAGATTCAGATTTCAAAAATTAACCTTTGCTAATCCCACTATCCTGTCTTCCCAATGTAATGTTCATTCAAGCTACAAAATCTGAGAGGTTCCATGATAGATATGAGGCCCATGGGCCTTCATGGTCACCTGAGTATCATTAGAGTCTTAGGAAAAAATCACATTGGCTATATTTGAAGCTGGAATACCTGATGTGTGTGACAACTATTTTACAGCCTGGTGAGGAATCAGTAATCATTATCTAATTCATATGTCTCCTTCAACTTCAGGAGAGAGAAAACAAGTTATACTGTATTACAAATTTCTATACAAGACAATCTTCAAGTCCAGAGGTTAAGAAGATTTTTGAAAATTGCATTGATTTTGTCCACATCCTTTAAGCCCCAGGGACGTAGGGCCCATGAACTTCAAAATGTTGCTTCCCTGTTACCCATAGATGCAATTAACCAAAATTAGTTGAAAATATTCAAATGTTTACAACTGATGGACAACATACATCTGCTCAACCAATAAAAATTCAGAATACATGTACGCATAAGGAATACAGAAACACATGTATGGTAATGTCATAATATGTTCATTTTAGGCATCATCAGAGGCTCATGGACAGACTTGCTTCACTAGGTAAGAATAGCCTCCATGAACTTAATAATTAGACATTATTAAATTAATTAAACAATGACAATTAAGATTTTTAAGAATTTTTAATACTTACCATCAAAATTGATGTGAGAGGGTGCAGATTTGCGAGACTTGGCACTAGAGGCACTAGTGTTAAGTTTATTGTAGGGGTTGTTATAGTGACGGAAGAAGTATGGACTAGGAACTATAGGGCGATTATGTGTAGAGTCGACAGGCACTGTACGCGGGCGCTGGGAATTACCCTCAGAAAAGTTGGCCATGATTTCGGCTTGGTTTGGATTTCTATAACTCCTACAAAATAAAAATTTCATAAAAGACATAAAATAACATTCATTTTTTTTTTAAATATAATTTTATAGACAATACCAAACTGGAAGCTTTTATCAGTTTGTTGTACATTTAATTACTCCTTCAAGACATTTATTTCAAACAGACAAATGTCAAAATGTAAAATAGAAATATTTTAAAATTATTTTTTCTAATGCATGATAAAAGCTTCCATTATTTTTTTTTTTAAAGTGTGAGAACAATATACCTATATTTACACATATGGTATTTTGAAATCATAAGGAATCTAGAAAATTCAGATTCCTATTCTAGAATATCAAAACAACACAGAAAACCCAACCCTGCAATTCAGAACCAGATGACAAGAAAGGAAATGATGTACCGGTATTCCATGCCTTCCCACCACCTGCTGGTAATTTTTTAAAATTTTATTCATCACAAAATAGAGTGCAAAGTCAGTACCAGTCATCTATAGGGCTCTGCTACCATTGGACCGTGCAGACCTGTAACCATGACAACAAAGCTGTGCGCAACCAAGCACCAATCACAGCCCGAGTTACCTGTAATTGATTTCACTGGAAGTCTCCATGATGACAACTTGATAAGGAAAATGCCAAAATAATGAAATGATCACAAACATGAGTGCACGTTCAGCTTAGAGAAATGGTCAAAGGGAAGTAACTCTTATTCACACAACAAAAACTATCTACTACAAAGAAGAATGGCCCAAGTTTCTACTACACAGGTTGAGTGAAGCTAAGAGAGATGCTGCGCGCCGAGTTAGCGCTCCGATACACGACGTGACCCCTCTTAATGGTGGAGGAGGTTCCAGGGCGAGTCTTGGGGGTGTTAGGGGGTCGAATCGGACATGAGTAGGGCTGCCTAGAGACGGAGGAGTGAATGCTGTTAATAAATGAAGGAAACGTTATGTTAAGGAGATTAATTAATACATGTGTATAGAAATATCCAAAGATGTAATAAAATAAGACAAAGTTAGATCAAATACAAATACACTGGCAATTTCTCTTAATAAAGACTATCAACATGTATATAACTATCTATATTTATTTAAATGAAATACCGTAAACATACTTTTTTCCAGGAAGTCAAAATTCTGGGGAATAATAATTTCTGTTGAATATGCCGGTAGAAAATAATCTAATAATAATTTTTTTAGATATCTGTAGATTTCTTAATTATACTTTCAATACTTTCAATACATTGAGACAAACTTTCGCAGAAATTTGTGACCATACACGTGCACCAGAGTAGCGTAGGAAGTAAATTATTATCGGATGGAAAAATGTACATCTACAGTATTTCATTCTTACATTTTATACAGAAACAAGAGTCTCTATGTCTACAATAGCTATATATACCTGACGGTAAATCCCGTGCTGAATTGTGAAGGTTCCCGTTGGAGAGTAGAATGCTGTTTTCTGTATGGAAATAGAGACTGGAGAGATTCCACATTACCCTGCAATAAAGATGAGGCCATAATGAATCTGCATTGTGAGTAAAGGAATAAATATGTCTTATAACAGCAAAATCTTCACCATTCATATTTCTAACAAAAATTAATTGACACATATGCAAGGTCACTATGTATGGCCATTATTTATGATCCATTGGACATTCCTTAATAACTTCTTTGGGATCAATCCAACAAACTGTAGGTATGCAGAAAATACTTGCTTGCTTAAAGTTATTCCTTTTAAGTATTTTGATGCAGATTAATGATCCTTAAAGTCAAAATTAAAAGTTTCAATTTTTTGCACTGTAAATTCATATCTCATTTAGGATATCATATCCCCAAAAAAGTTTTTATTTCACATCTGGGTAATTAATATTATAATAGTTCCAACCTGTACCAAAGAGACAAAATGTTATTATGACCTATTTTTAATTACTGACCTTGTTGTTACCTATTTTTTTTGCTCTCTTTTTTAACTTTTTTTTTGGACCTTGACATGACCTAGTTTTGTTGACCTTGCTATGACCTAGTTATTTTCTCTGACCTTGATTATGACTATTTTTGCTGACCTTGTTACCCACTTTTAGCTGACCTTGATATGGCCTATTTCTGCTGACCTTGCTATGACCTAGTTAGTTTTGTTGACCTTGATTATGACCTATTTATACTGACCTTGATTATGACCTATATTTACTGACCTTGCAGACTTTCTTGAAGCACTCCTCCAGGCCCACTGCCTCCTCCTCCTTTGCTGAGATTCGGTTGACCTCTTCAGCAAGAGTGTCCACCATTTGCGGGATTCCGTCTGGGTGATCCATGGAGAAACTCATCAGTCCTGACAAGTTTTCTGACCGTGTCACTCCATTATTCACCACCACTGTATAGTTGCGAGGGTTTGTTCTACAAAGAGGGTCATCATATTATTTAACATGAAAAATGGATGAACTGTTGGCCATTCCGTGCCTTAATTTAAATTTTCACAACTGTCTTATTTAAAAAAAAATTGATTCATTGATTCATGTTTCAATCAAATACAGGTATGAAGTGGCAGTTGTAAAATATTTGAGAAAATTCAAAGCCAAGACAATTTCAAACCATTACAGGGCAAATGTGGAAACATATACAGATTAATGATTTTTTTTTTTAATTTTAATGCACATTTTGAATGTGAAATGTAATGAATAATCAATCATTCATTGTGTAACAAATTTGTGTAAGAAATTTTATGAATCTTTCTCTGAATCCTGAAATTTTTCTTAAATTATGGACATGATTTGTTCCTGAGACTATATCTTAGACAATTATGTGTTAGTAGTTTTTAGGTTTTTGTTTTTATATTTTTTTTATCATGTTGTAAGTATATTGAAATTACTTGATTAAGTCATAAAACTGGTTCCTATCCACTGCTTTTCCTGGGCCCCATTTTCTGGCTGCCGCAGTCCTGGGGCTTAAATCTGCTGGGGGCAGGATCTCGGGGGCACCTAAGGCTTTCCTCCTCTAAAAATAACACACAACAGAGATATTAAAAATAATCTTTGATTTTAATATTATGTCCATTAAAGATGATTGTGTGGGGTAAGGACTCTAAACAAGATATATTTCAGAATGAAGATGAATGAAGGAATTTTCTAACAATATTCAGGAAAATGAGAAAAATAGAATCAGAAAAATTAGGTCAAGGACAAAGAGGGTGTCAATTAAGGTAACTAAATGAGGTGCAAGTGAATTACTACAATTGAACTAAGACATTTGTTTGATAAACAAAAACATGATGAACACCTATATAATAATGTACATGTATATATCCCAGGGACTGTTATAGTAGCTGGGCATCAAGATCAGAATATTACTGCAGATGAATATCTATATTTGAAATAGATCCTTTTTTGTCTTAATATTTATACTGTATCAATAAAAACATGCAAATAACAAATCTATCAACATTAGTGATGAAAAACTAGGGAATGAAAAAAAAAACAAGAGGCCCATGGGCCACATCGCTCACCTGAATCTTCTTTACCAGATTTCCCCCTTAATACATAATGCATCCCCACCCTACCCAACTGATCATAATTTAGACATTTGAAATCTACACTACCCCATGATCCTTCCATGTGCACATAAGTTTCAGCTTTTCTGGCCCAGTGGTTCTTGAGAAGAAGATTTTCAAAGATTTTTCCTATATATTTCTATGTAAAACTTTGATTCCCCATTGTGGCCCCGCCCTTCCCCCGAGGGTCATGATTTTAACAATTTACATGCAAATTTCAGCTTTTCTGGCCCTGTGGTTCTTGAACAAAGATTTTTCTATATATTTCTATGTAAAACTTTGATTCCCCAGTGGCCCCGCCCTTCCCCCGGGGGTCATGATTTTAACAATTTAGAATCTACACTACCCTAGGAAAAAAAAAAGAAGATTTTTTAATGACCCAACCCTATTTTTGTCTTTTCTTGATTATCTCCCCTTGTGAGGGGACTTGGCCCTTTATTTTAACAATTTTTCAAAAATTTATTTGGTCAAAAAAGTGGTTCATAAAAGTTTACTGTGATCAGAAAAGCAGTTAATGTGTTAAATTTTGAAAAATTTAAAAAATCATAAAACTCCAGTTAATGTGTTAATTTCAATATACAACAAATGAAATCCCCTCATGCACACCATCACCTTTCATTCATTTAAATAAAAAAAATTCATTTATCAATATTATTTCAAGTCTTATATATGCTTAATTTCTAAATGCAACGTATCTTATGTGTGTGCAAACTCATAAGAATAATACTTGCTTTTGCTCATGCATAATAAACTGAGACTGTACTGACTACTATTACAGTATTTGTCTCGATCTCTTTAAGTCAAAGGTCAAAATTCTTGGTTTCTGAAGGCAGGTCTTGTGAAAAGCAATACACTTGTGAAGTATGAAAGTCTTATTGCCAACCATTTAAAATATTATAGTCAAGGTTAAAGTTTTCAAAAATCATGGCAAAAGTTTATTAATGTTTTACAAATGTAGAATAAAAGTATACCAGTAGGTCAAAGGTCAAGGACATAATGCAAAAATGTTGGTACCTAAAGGAAGGATACAAAAACTCTGTATCTATCGCCAACTGTTCTAATGTTATAGACAGGCTAATTTATAAAGTACTTGTGTTTGCACAGAAAACAGTTAGATAGACTAAAATACTATATGTTTCTGAATTTTTGATTAGGTGTATTCAAATGAATCAGGCCTATACACAGAAAAAAAAATGCTCAGAAATGCTCTACTGATCTTGAATCATACATGTATATTAGCCAAAAAAATTGTTGTAAATTTATTTGTTTTTTTATCTATATACCTGTATTATAGTTGAATAAAAAATCCGTTTTTTAGTAAAAACATGCATGCAAAATTTAGGGTAAAATCATGCAAGCCAATAAAAGGGGATGCAAATATTGTACCTCCTCTGGGTCTAAGGCTGAATGTGACCGCCTAGCGCTCTACAAAAGGGAAAGAATCAGCACTGCTAAGATGAAACTACCAACATCGAAACATGGTTAGAGACTCAACACTAAGACAATGTTACCGTAAATATCCATCCAATCAGAATTTATCATTTTATTTGGAGAAATAATATGTTACACAAAAAAAAAAATCAGTGTCCAAAACAAAATTTTATAATTTCTTTGGAGGAATATCTTTCACACTGTTGACTTTGCTTTACATTTAGGTGGTGCAGAATTAAAAGCAAGATTTTATGATATTACTTTTATATTGCCTCCATATTTTAACTGCATGAAAGGAATTTTAGTGGTGAAAGGTATCTCTTATAATGTGATAATAATGGTCAATCTTTATATTGAAAATCTTGCATGGACATTTTGAATTTCATAAAAAATAATTTCATGTACTATAATTTCCTTGTCAGTTATGTTCATAATTATTTCGTTATCATCTGACATTTAAAATTAAATTCCTTTGTGAAATTTTTCCATGGCATTCAAATGAAAATGTTAATTATTACATCAATGAGGCTTAGAATTGAAATAAAATAAATTACAATAAATTTAAACAGCTAGGTTTTACACAGCTTTCAGTCTCTGATTGGCTTTAATCACTAGACCCCTCCTAGTCTCTTGGTTTTATTCTTTAAATGACATCAATATCCCCCTTCCTTTTTCCAGTCATTAAGATTTATAACCTTGAGTGGTTGTCCTACAAAGCCTCTCTTCTCTTCTTTAATGCGTAACTGTTCCACCATTTTCTGTAATTTAAAGATTATAATCATAAAACTGCATGTCAAAATACAGAAACCCACATACATGTCAAAATACAGAAACCCACATACATGTTCAAATACAGAAACCTACATAAATTAGCATGCTCAAAGAAGATCGGGGAACATGATGAGCATTTTAAAAAGTCTATAGTATATCTGAAACTATATACCGGTATAAAGCTTTCTGCACACTATGTTTGCCCATCTCCTTTAGTGCAATTCTCATCTTCTATTGTATGTACTGTACAGAATCAATTTAATCTCTTAATGTAACAAGTTTCATTGAAATCTGACAAAAACTTAGGCATTGTAGCATCCTTTAAAAAAAATCTAACTACAATTACAGTATTTTACGATACCATCCCTACGCAATTTATCAAGGCTTAAATTTAATATTGAAATTACACCAAAACTACAAATATCATTTTACATAATTGTTTATATGCAAAGACAATTTCAACAGACATATTATGCCTAATAAAGCTAAAACCACTGCTTTTAAAGATGCTTTCTAATTTGTTTTGATTATTATATGATATTTAAAGACATTTCAATTTCAATATTTATTATCCATAAATTATACAAGTATATAATACCATTTTAACATCTAAGTTGTGCTGATTGGAAAATCACTTTAAAACAGGAAAAAATTTAATAAATGGATTTCTAATCAAAGTATTAATATTCTATCTTTTATAACAGCCCCCCCCCTCCCCACTTACGTATCGTCTCTGCTCTGTGGGGGTCCTAATCCTCTGGGACATTCCTCTCCCCCGGGCTATGACAGGGACGTTAGGTGACCTTGAAGCTGGAGGTTTAATGTTGCCTTCCTATATAACAAAAAATAAATACAATCATTTTATTTTTTATATTTGAAGCATGTAATTAATGCTGGATAAATCAAATATCATATTACTCTTTCCAGTTATATGATACATTGTACATAATTAAATGAGAAACATACATTAATCAAGAAACAGGTACATACTGTACACATATATAGAATTTAATTTTTATAATCTTAACATAATCAAAATAATTAAATCGAAACACATCTATTACAATTCGTAAACTATGCTATGTTTGAAGACTATAATTAAAGCCCCTTTAAAATTTATAAATTCACATTGTCATATCTTTATTACAGAATATAACATTCATTTTTTTTTATTAAAACTTCAATGTATTAACTTTCATAATACAGGTAACCGTAAACTGAGAACTTAGCACCAAAATATTTACAAGACAGTATCTAGCTATCATATCATTGTTGGCAAGATAGCGGTGTATTTCCTTGCCTTTTAAGTCCTGGCTGACTTTGTTCACACATATGTTAATAACAAACAAATGACAAGTTGCCAATACTGAAATGACACAGGCCTTAAAACGAAATATAAGATTTTCTTCAAAGTGACTTGAGACCTGGTAGCCTGATAAATCAAAGAGATATTTATGACACATTTATCGTGGGATTCAATGGTCATTATTGCCGTAAATAAGGCACCTGCATGTCACCAAGCAAAGATTATAGATATATATTGCACCCTGTGCACACATTTACTGAGTACCTTGACATGACATTTCTAATCTGAGTTGTAGATAATAACGGAATTGCATTTTTTGATTAGAGACACTTCAAGTACTCACAAAAATCAAATAAAAACGGTTCTTTTGTGATTTTTCATTTCAATTTTAAAATTTCTTTCCATATTAAAAGGAGGCTTGTAATGGGTTAAAAAGTCAAATTTTATCTGCTCGATTGCAAACCATTTCATTGAAAAATGAAGAACTTATTTATTTATGTAATAGATCAACATAGAAAATATGTAAAATATTTGAATGACTACTTAAAACGTCGTCCCGAATTTTAGGACTTATGAAGTTCTGATCAAATAGGTGCTCCTGACTTTACAAACACAAGACATTTAAAGAAAACACAAGTCAATAATTTGCAAATACATTTACCTAATACTTTCATATCTAGAAAAACCTGATTATGGAACCAAAATTATAATGATTAGGGGAAATTTATACTGTATCATCATTTTCATCCATCTTTTGACATATTTAACAAAATCTTAGGATAGCATACCGGTAACCAAAGCACTTAATTTGTACATGTATGCATGATCAGGAAACATTTTCCAGCTTTGTGCTAATTTGATGAAAACAGCATAAATAAATACACTCTTTATATGTATTTTTCAAAGCCTACAAACATGATGCACTACATTCTGTAAAATCACATATTTTTGTGCAGTCAAATTTTCGAGATTTTGGGGGAAAATATTGGTTTGTCGGGATTTGATTTCATTGTTGGAAAATGCTTAGTAGTAATTAATGCATTTGAAATCTTACATTTTGTGGTGGTCATAAATTCCTGGGTCTTCCCAGACCTCGAAAACAATGAAATTCAACTCCCCACGAAAATTAGTAATTTCACAGTATACCAATAGTGATTGAGATTTGCAATTTGAAATTGCCACACATACATATAATGGTAAATAGAAGATAATTTGCCTGATACATGTACTTACAAGACCCAAGTAGATTCCAGTCATATTGCGATTGTGGGACTTGCTCGGCATGGTTTTTGTGGAAAACGGCATATTCCGGGTCATAGGGAGTTCCCCTGCATTAGAAGGGTGTAAACCCCGCATCATGATTTCACTTTCCTTGATGTACCGGTACTTGGTCTACCAATGTACTGCTTACATCCTCAAAATCATTTCACTTGCCAATGGTAAAAACTCCACAAAATCTCGATGCAAAGTCTTCTATATCCAACCATTGGTTTGATCTGAGAAAAAACAGAAAAAAGAATTCAACTAATTTAAAGTAGGGCCTTTAATTTGACTATGTTCAATGTAAATATCAAATGGTTATCAAGTACTAAATGACAAAGCATTGCTTACAAAACACATAATGCCAAAACACACAGACAAATCTATGTTTTGGGATTTAATTTAAAGCTCTTACGCTTCTGGGATATCTACCCAGGCATCTCAGGGGCAGAGCTTTGTATTGAACTTATACATTTGAGTTAGGTAATATATCTACTAAAGACGGAGGGCTCAAGTATACCAAAGTTTATCAGTAATATCTCTTCATTTCAAGGTTTTTTTGTTATTGAATTTCCAGAAGAATAGAAATTGATCGGAGAATGCATTTATCGATTATACTGCAGAATGAAATGGGACAAATATCACAATGCACACCAGGGTTGCATGAATCACTGAGGTTTATCTCTCTTTGTCAAAGGATTTCTGACTAAAACAATGCTGACATTTATTATATATGGCTGGGCTGTGTCAGAATCCAGTTAGTGTAGCTCAGCTAGCCTAAGGCTACGTACTATAGCTATCTTAATGCTTCCTATTCCTATGTAGCTGCTAGGATAGCATATAACCTTCAAAATTGTAGCTTACCGATTGATTCATACCTACTACACTTTTTGGAATCTCTGACATTCTAAAAAAAATTAACCCCCTTGTTTTGAGTGCATGGTCAAATGGATTTTGTAATGTATGGATGGAGTGCCAAATAAAGATGATGTACTTGTATGTACTCGCATTATTATGGCCCAATTGACAGAAAGAAAAATGGAGTATATGTTTTTTTTAGAAAATAGATGCTGTGCTAGGTGACAAAATGGCACCTCATCTCATATTCCTCACAAATTTTTGACACATTGTCATTGGCTGCTTTTCATGCAGTCATCAAAACACAATTATTAGGCCTTACTAAGTTACTACGCACCCAAAACTGCATTTACAACAAGATTACGAAGAGAATACTTTCAAAAAAGTCATAATGTTCATAGTTCAGAAAAGAATGAAAGATCCTATTAAATAAATTTATTTCCTTAGACTATATAGCTCCCGAGATTATTTTAACCGGAATCAACTCATCTGTGAAATTAATAAAATGAATTGATCCATTAAAAGTTGAATCACCTTGATTATTGGGGGTTTATTTTTTGCTTAACAAAATAACCAAATTTATTAAAAGCTGAGGGGGGTCTACTGACTTTCTGACAGCAAAACGCCATTTAAATTCTTGTTAAATCTATATTATCTGATAATACGCTTTTCAGCTGTGTAAGTTCCAATCATTGAAAGAAAAAAAAATCACAGGAAACATTTGAACATTATTGATAGGATTTTACTCCAGATCGAGTCACCATAATATGACATATTTTTAAAAATTTCAACAAATATATATTTATAAGAGAGATGCACCACTACAACATGCTAAAAATAAAAGGACACCGAGGTCACATGATCAAATGCAAACTTATCAAAACAAGTGATATAAGTGTAACAGAAACTTTTATTTTTGGTCAAAAACATAAAAATAAAATTGAAATTTGTGCACCATCCTAAGTAGAAACCAGAATTCTGTCCCCCTGGTAGCTAGGTTATCTGTTATCTGTATACAGTGGAGAATGAATTTTCAACTAGAATTCACATTAAAAACTTTTTTCATTTTAATCAGATATATTTATTTACAAACAAGTGAACTTTTTCTTTGATAATCAAGTCCATCTTGTATTGAAAATACTAAAAGCAAACATAAGAATTTTTATCAAAACCCTTAAAATATATTAAACTGAAAATTTAGATTATCATGTTTAATCTGAATATGCGTTTCTTTTTTTTGTTGAGTATATATCTGACATTTAGTCTTAACATTCAGCCTCATGCTTTTATTTCCGTCAATGAACTCAATTTATTAGTTTTTCCTTTATCAAACAAAACAAAAACATTACAAAAATATATATATATTATTCTGTTTTATTTTACACTCTTGCTACTAAAGGTGCTTGTAATTAATGAAAATTGAATGAAATCTCATAACACATCTACCGTGTGCCTGCATGGAAAACCGAATAAAATGTGATGAATTTTATGTTCATTTTATTTTCTGCTATCAGGAAAGAGATTTATTTTATGTTGTACAGTACATATATTGTAGCTATTTTAATCACCATCATTTCCCCAGTATAATCATGATAATGCAGATCATAACTTTATTATTCATGTTTCATTCATTTTTATCTTTTCAATTCATGTGAAAAAGCAATAATATCCACATTTCAAATCCATCTAGTATT
The DNA here is from genome assembly GCF_032062105.1 of Saccostrea cuccullata. NCBI lineage: Eukaryota > Metazoa > Mollusca > Bivalvia > Ostreida > Ostreidae > Saccostrea > Saccostrea cuccullata. The sequence goes on along the minus strand of NW_026923633.1, from coordinate 39,745 downwards.
CAGATGCTACTGATGTCATTCAGTGGCATTAAAATGACAGGAGTCAAAAGTTTGCAGGCTTAAAAAAACTATTAGTGTAACGACTCCTGGTGGCTCAGGTTTTTCATCATTCCAAATGTCAACAGGAGATGATCTAAGGCAACAAATAGCTAAATCAGCTATTAAATTTTGAACAAAGACACCATTGCTTCTTAGAATGACTGCAGAATCTCAATTCTAAATTGTCTGCATTATCTGTTGTTTTCCAGGCTTTTTTCACAATTTTGATATTTTACGCTTTCCTGGTCTGTAAAAAATAAGACTGTACAAAAAAAGAGTCTGGAAAATGTAAGATATTTCGGACTACTCATGCTATACAGTACATAACACTTTTTAGTCAAATTCAGTTTTTACTTTTATTTTTTTTTTTTTGGTGTGTAATATTTATCTCCCTGAAGTAAATAGTATTTCAGGCTGTTTGTCCCAAACTGATGTATTCCCATTTTACATTTGTCTGAAGAGCAGGCGGGTGCAATATATATGAAAGTGCAACTTTATTCATGAGTATTGCAAAGTATGTTAAATTGATACTGAAAGTTAGGAAAAACCTTTGATGGTTGTACAGTTAATATAAATGATACAATCATATCTTAAGACAGTGTATTTTATCATACACATAGTTTTCATGATTATAATATACGACCCCCCCCAAAAAAAACTATCTAACATGTCAAATGTGAAACTCTATTCACAGGGTTGCATTATAATGTATAAATTGTTTATACTTAATTATTTTTCATTTCATATCATATCTTCAATAAAAAGTTTGTGTTTTGTCTGAAATCAGACTTCCATTTGTCCTCACGGAGCATTAAGCCCGTAAGTCTTGACACCTACTAAGAAGATTTGAGACTTAGGAACTTCGGGTTAACATGGTTAACTTTGGTGGCTGTTTTAGTTTACATTGTCTCCCGCCTTTTGAACATTGAATGATGAAAATGACATGCTATTCCTACATACTTCAGCAAAACATCTCTATGAAATATGGTATAAGAAAATAATAATCTGTTTACCTACCAAAATACGTCAGTAAATTTAAATCTCTATTGAAATCGGAAAATATCGTGCACTTTCTCCATAAAATGACGTCAGCTAGCAACACGACGCTTCCGAATGAAGGACGAGGGAAACCGAATGTCCCGGGTAGCAAAGTCCGAAAAAGCAAACAATGCGTTGCTAAAAGCACCGTAAAGGCACAAAACGGAAAATTTTAAAAAATTTTGAAAGGAAAAAAGATAAACTGTTATTCTGATAGCTTAAAAAATGACCCAGATAATTTCAGCATGTATAATTAAATGTATGTAGATGTGTTGATATTTTGATATTTATGTATTAGCAAAATTTGATTAAAATCTTAAAAATAAAAGGCCTGATGAAAAGACATGAATTTTGGCAGCGTCAAATTGATACCGGTGTAGAGTAAAAATGAAAATATTAATAGTTTTTATTTCGTGATATCAATAATTAAAATATTATGCATAATCATATAATATTGATATGTAAAAAATTATTTCAACTCTAAAAATAATTTTATATTCCTCTTTATCAAATATTCAATTGTTGGTTGTAGAATGTGTACTAACAATAATTGTTGAGCTCGCATGGATCAATGTATATATATAACCATGTATGATTTATTTATTTCTCAATAAATATACTGAATTTTGTTGTTTTTTAAGGATGGAATCTCTGAAAATGTGAAGTAAGGGTTAAAATACTGTATATAATATAAAAAAGTAATTTGATTGCTGTGTGCCAATTTTTTCTTGTAGGTAATGACCTAGTTTCGTCAGGTATGGCTGTCTAATAGAGTCTAAGATGGGGCATTTTAGTAGAAAGTGTAATCTGTCCTCTGTGGTCTCTCTACATAACAAGCAGTCATTTTTCACTTTGTGTTGGTTAAATTTATTAATATTGTCCTGTAAGTTCTTGTAGGATATATCAATGAAAACAGTTGAGCATTTGACAATGGCCTTATTTGTTGCCTTCAAAAATTACTTGACTGCCATAATGGATGAGAATTATCTGCATGAGCTATAAAAAATTTCAGTTGTTGAAATAAACTTTTTCTGAGATTTCAATTTCATTTTTGATTTGCCAGTAGGCAGATATTTGCTAGGAAAATTAAATGTATGTAATTGTGTTGATATTTTGATATTTATGTATTTATAAGCAAAATTTGATTAAAATCTTATGAAGCGGAAGGCCTGTGCATGAATTTTGGCAGCGTCAAATTGATACCGGTGTAGAGTAAAAATGAAAATATTAATAGTTTTTATTTCGTGATATCAATAATTAAAATATTATGCATAATTATGGAACGCCATAGCTGCCTTATGTGGCTATTTCATATTATGCTGTGGTTATTTTGATTGAAGATGGTGCTCTATTATATTATGCTGTGGCTATTTTATATGAAGATGCTGCTCTTTTATATTATGCTGTGGTTATTTTATATGAAGATGGTGCTCTTTTATATTATTTGGTTATTTTATATGAAGATGTTGCTGTGGCTATTTTATAAGTAGATGCTGCTCTTTTATATTATGCTGTGGTTATTTTATATGAAGATGGTGCTCTATTATATTATGCTGTGGTTATTTTATATGAAGGTGCTGCTGTGGTTATTTTATATGAAGGTGCTGCTTTATTATATTATGCTGTGGTTTTTTAATATGGAGGTGGTGCTTTATTATATAATGCTGTGATTTTTTAATATGGAGGTGGTGCTTTATTATATTATGCTGTGGTTTTTTAATATGGAGGTGGTGCTTTATTATATTATGCTGTGGTTATTTCATGTGAAGGTGCTTTTTTATGTGAAGGTGATTTTTAAAAGAATATTTTTAATGTCAAGATATTCCTCATATTTTTGAAGATTTAGTTTAATACTGAGTTTAAGAGCTATTATCTCAAAAGGTTGAAAGTAAAACAAATACTAGTACTAGTAATTGGTGTGATTAAAATCATTTGAATACACTACTGCTAATTCCTCTTTTTTCCATTATGCCCTTGGTTTCAGGTTGGTGTATTTTGTGTATTAATGTTTTTCCTAGGTGTGACTAAATACACTCGAAAACATAAAAAAAAAACCCGATCACTTAGATTATAACACTTTTTAAAAATCTTGTTTTACTGTATACAGTACGACAGTTGCCATTGTCGGAAAATCTAGAGGGTTTTGTTGTCTCTGTCATTCCGGGACACCTCTATATTCTACGTAGTTATAAATCGTCACTTCCAATTGCTTTCATTTTCAGTTCTAAATATCAAGACGCTTTTGTTTACAGCATAATTTATACGACAAGTTCAAATTGGTAGACGATTGAAGGGCGTTATTTAATCATTTTTAAATGTAGATTTCACCCGAAACTCTGTCCGAAACTGGTAGGAAAAGTGTAGATATTGATTCAAATCAAGAGTGAACCGAGCCTGGCACCTAGTAATATCGAAGATTGCAATTGTCGTAACTTCATTTTTTATATTATAGACTAATACTTATTTAAGTAATTTTTTTATTACAGTATGTTATCGAGTTTATTCGGACACAGTTTGGAAAAAAAATATACACAAAATACACCATTCCTACTTAAACAAAGCGCCTATGGAAAAAAGAGATAACTTGCAATGGCGTATTAAATATAACCATCTTCATATATAAAAAACCAATATAATATTAAGAGCTAATATCTTCATATAATAGAGCACCACCTTCATATAAAATAATCACAGCATAATATAAAAGAGCACCATCTTCATATAAAATAACCACTGCATAATATAAATAAAAGAGCACCATCTTCATATAATAGAGCACCATCTTCATATAATAGAGCACCATCTTCATATAAAATAACCACAGCATAATATAAAAGAGCACCATCTTCTTATAATAGAGCACCATCTTCATATAAAATAACCAAAGCATAATATAATAGAGCACCATCTTCATATAAAATAACCACAGCATAATATGAAATAGCCACATAAGGCAGCTATGGCGTTCCATACTTAATCATATAATAAATTCAAATGATGCATATGCACTCAATCAAATATTCAATTGTCGTGAGTACTGAACAATGCGGATATTGTTGCATGCTCGCAAAGATCAATTTGTATATATAGAACTGTATGTGATTTATTTATTTCCAATGCATTTGAATTTATATACCAGGGTACTTTCCATGCATTATTTTTTAAGGATGCTTGCACTCGACAATAATGCAACAACAGTTAAAATACTAGTATATAATATAAAAAAGTAATTTTTATGGATATGTTGAATATTGAAAAGATTAGCTCTACATGGTTCATACTTTTTGTCCCTAACTGAAACTGGTGGATATAAATTTCGGTCTGTCCGTCCGTCTGTAGTACTGTCTACAGCTAGGTGTGTGCGCTTTCGTTTCCACGCGATATCTCGAGAATCCTTTGAGCTTTTGCAATGAAATCTTACACACCTGAGGAAGAAAAATATTGATTTTGGGGTCAAAAGGTCAAAGTCATAAATTTTTAAAAAAATATCTCTGTTTTAACAGTTTTGTTTCCGCAGAATATCTCGATTAACCTTTGAGCTTTTGCAATGATATTTCAAATCACAACTCTCAATGGTTTAAAGAAGACCCCTATTAAATTTGAGATCCAAAGGTCAAGGTCGTAAATCCATGCATTTTATGTGTATGTGTAAAACTTCATTTTCAGGAGATATCTCAAGAAGCTTTTGAATTTTTTTTCGCAATTAAATGTTATACCATAACTCCCTCTGCCATCCCCCGCCGCCCTTCTGTCCGTCCCTCCGTTCCTGCGTGTAACACTTTCATTTCTAAACGATATCTTGAACACTTTTGCAGTATTTGAACTCTTCAACTATGTGGCGTATGTCCTTAATGCTTATGATTATGATGAACTGTTTTTGTAAAAGAAATTGCTCAAGAATTAAACTAGCTGAAAGAGAAATGAGATATTTGTTTTATTAGGATAATCTTGATATAACGAATTTGTGCATACAAAAAAATTAATATAAATAATTAAGAGCTAATATCAGCCTTTCAAAGCTGAAACCATTGTTTAAAAAGGATGACTCAGAGAAATGGTAAAATTAATGCTTTTATTCAAAGAAAAACATATCAAATCTGGAATAGGGGTTTGGTGGGGGTTTAACCGGAGACTCCAAACACAAAAACAGTTCATCATACACCACTAGACTATACACACACAATTAAGGACATACGCCACATAGTTGAAGAGTTCAAATACTTCAGTAGAGTCTGGAATTGTGTGCTACATTTTAACGTCTATTTATACTGTTTTACCCTTATTCCAAAACACGTTTGGATTTTTGTATATTTTACTTTGAAAACGCCAATGTTTCATTACTAGCAGATTTTTGTCCCCGTAAAGTGCACCTGTAGTTCTAAAGTACATGTAACACACTACTGTACTACTGCGAACTAATTAATCAAAATGAAAAAATAAAGCGATCCAGTGGGGCCCTGACGGATAAAAAGAACAGTTCATGCTTTAAAAGTTAGACCTTAATCTTTTCATAATCTCTTAAACACAAAATATCACTTTGAATATTGAAAAATGTAACGTATTAATTATGATTATGAATGTTGGTCAGTGTGGAGACTCTGTTATTAATAACTACAGCTACAAAGCTACACAAACGTTAACTGTTGAAAATTGACCGGAACACAGAGGAGGTAGACGTTCAAAATGAGCGAGATATCCACTACTGGATTTAAGTATCTCTCCGTCCACAAAAAATTGGAAGTGGAACTAGACAAGAATATGAAGAAGATAAATAAAGAGGTGATGAAGCGCCGACATTCGCTATTTTTGGAGACCGAGAGTGTTCGACAAGATATACAGGAAATGACGAAAGCTGCCCAAGAAATTGACACCATATTTGGACCCGAATTCACGGAAGAAATGGCTAGAAAAATGTTTTCGTCTAAAAACGGACGATTAGACACGGAGGAGGAAGCATCAAAGACAACGTCGTATACACTGACGCAGGCACGAAACGCAATGAAGGAACTCAAGAAACGAAAGAAAAAAGATAAATTACTGCAAAACAAAATGAATCACATACGGAGGAAAAGTATCGCTAAACATGCCAAGAGACTGTCTAAAGCTTACGAAGACGACGATAAAGATCTTGCAATGATGATTGATTCTTTGAAAAATTTGACTGTTTTTGGAAGGAAAACAGAAGCAGGAAACGTTTCACTGCCTTATGTTAATGTGTCCGAGAATCAAAGTGATACTGGAAGTAAACAGTCTCGTTTTGGTGCGTCTAAATTATCATCACAACGTTGGAAAACTCTTAAAATCAGTAGAGAACTCTCCCTACCCGTCATTTCTAAAGGGCGTGATAATCACGTGATTAAGATGCCAACAGTGGCAGGTGATGTTGACCAATCACAAGAGAGACATCCTATGACTGACCGACCTAAAATGCCAGCAAGAAATAGTTTTGATCTTTCAACTTTACCAGCAATCTCACTCGGAAAACAAAAACTTGAAAAAGGAGAACTTCCATCAAAATCAGACAGAAGTGATGGTAAAAAGGACACTGAACACGAAGGAAAAGAAAATTCCGGATTCACGATTAGTAAATACCTCTCCGAAGTACATGACAACTTACCCAAAGAGACGCTTTTAGAAATTGAAAGAATGGTCAAAGAGGAGTCGTTCTTTTTGTGAATTCTTTAACATATCATTTAATCATTTTACTTCATCATATTATTATTGCTCCTTTTATTCTTTATTTATCATAATAAAAATTACAATTAAAGTCAATGTCTGCAGTTTTATAATCCTACTGAAGTTTATAATCAGAACCGCGCCGTAAATATTCTTGAATTGTACATATACTTATCTGGTGGAATTAAAGTTGAATATCATATATATTGGTAAAATAATTTGATGAAGAAAACAACAATGTTGTTATGGTTACCAAGAAGGGAAAATGTCCGATTTTGTAAACTTAATATCAATATTAAACCCTGTGTGCCAGTTTCCTGCATCCAGTTAGGGACTGGACGATAGTCAAAATTAAAAGTCAATTTAGCCGTTAATAAATATAAATCATAAAAGTTTTGGGAATCTGCATTTAAGGATATGTATCCAAGGAAACAAAATATTTTTTCAGCTTATTTCCATAGCAACGCTCTATTCAAAGAATCTGTTTGAAGTTTTTTAATGGGAAAATTAAGACCACAAAACAACTTTAAAAATCGATCGTCAGTTATATAAGGGAATGTGCTTTTTTGTAAAGATAGGATCAGATTTAAAGAGACTGGGTGGTCGTGGCCATTTTTAGACTAATTTGATCTCCTTTAGAAGAAGAGCTCCATATAAAGATATAATAAAATGATCAAATTTTAAAAGTAAAATTTATTAAATTTTTCTTTGCCAAATGATAGTTGACAGCTCAAGATATCATATCTAAAAAAATAAGTTATATCTCGTGGTCAATAAGAAAATTTGAAGGCTTTCTGTGGTATAAAAACCTTGGCAACCATTGCCAATCAAAATGAAATGTCATAATTTGTTCTTGATATATCTTTCAAGACTCTTTTGTCCGTATTTCCATAACTAAAATGAGATAAATATTAATGAATCATCTTGAATGAAGATCTTTAATTGATAGGATTGATATTTAATATATTTTAAAACAAATTTTGTTGCAAATTCATATGTATCAAGTTTCATCCAAAATCATTAATGTTTACGCACCTGTTGATCTAAAAGAGTGTCAAGTAGAAACAATACGTCTACGTAATGAATGGTTACTCATCTATTTCTTTTATTCCATTCCATTGAGATTCTATCAGCTATAACTTTCTTATTCCATTCTTTTAATAGTCTATACAGGGATATCGAATAACAAAGCCAGTCAAAAGAAACAAGTTATTCTATTGCTACTATAGAAATGAAATAGTTGTGCATTGAAAAAATGAAATGTTCGAGATATGATACTAATTCCTCTAATCAACCTAAATATTTTGCGGTTAAGTCTTCAAAATTAGTTCATTTTGAAGCACCCCTTCAGAAGGATCCAGGCTTTTGAACAAGTGGTCTAGTGAAGATTTAGAGAATAAGATTGACTTTCATCAGAGTTGATACAATGGAATCTTCAAATTGTTGTACTGCCGAAGACGGAATTAATGAAAACCTTGTCAGGAGTGAACAATGGTGTATTTGCTTTAATTGTATGCATAAGGCGGAAAAAACAGTGAACGCACCTGTCGGCAGGTATACAACTTTTAATTTCATCTTGATTTTGATAAAACTAATTTATATCAAGTTTTCTATTTAAAACTTTTATTTACGACCAAATTTTGCATATAAGGCTGATTATGTCCAAAAATTAAAACAAAAGATGTTAACTACTAAGAAGTACATATATATGGCACATTATTATGTATTTAAAAAATATCTGATTTTTTTAAATTAAAAAATTTAAAATCTTTCCCTCTCCCTCTTTTTTTACTTGATGTCCCAAGTCCTAATATCTATACAGTGTACATAAGGAAACTATGTAACGTCAAATGTCTGTTTCTTTGAATGTCATTTGATTTTTTAAGCTCTGACCAATGTACAATGTTTTCAGGATTCCTGAAGCTAAGGAAATAGGAGAGAGACCATTCGGTCGCCTCACGGAGGAACTGACGAGGAAGCGAAACCAGGTGGCTCAAGGAATCTGTCGACAAAGATGTCGGTCATATAAAAAGGATTTAGACTTCGCCAAAAGTAAGATCAGGGCCAACACTGTAGACAATCTGCTAAATAATTACTCTCTCCTAAAAGAGGCGGAAACAATCGAAAACGAAAAATTGGACAAAAATATCCAAGAAGTGTCCAACAAAAATTCTCTCAGAAGATCTGGTATCCCTACAGTTAGTTTACGGAAAAGCGTGGAATTTGAAAAGGATACGACAAACAAACTCTCTCACGATAAGGCAACAAATAAGCCTCGTCTTAAACGAAGTGCAACATTTGTGCTGGAAGATTTGCCATCCCAGTCAAACTCAAACAAACGTACAAATTCAAAAGAACGAAAAACTTTCAGAGTATCTAGGAGTAAGATAAACTTATTCGAAGAAAAGGATGAAGAATCCGAGAAAAAGAAACAGGAAGTCAAACCAAAGTCACCCGCTGGTTCCCCGCGCCATGTTATACCAAGGCTGCTTGGGAGTGCTCCGAATCTAGATCCTTTTAAAAATAAAAGCCTGGAAACCAACTCACGAAATCAGCCGCAAACAGAAAGAAGCAGTACAAGTATTAAAACATCAAAGACAAATAAACAAACAGACAGTGAAGAAACGCGTGTCAATAAGAGTGCTTCTGAAGCAGAAGCGGAATATTTTCTTAAGCGGATTAATAGACTGTTTACAGCTTCGGAAGCAGACAAAGAAGTTGATACTAGTAAGCAAATGGAACCTCGCCCCCAATCTTGTCTACTTCCACCACAGAGTGTGGCTTCCTCACGCACGCGCAGTTTCCTCCAAAACACTGTCTCTAAATATAAGTGGGTCTTTATTCCTGGTGTAACTTACTACGACCTGGACAAGCAGCTTCTGTCAAAGCAACGTGAGAGAGAAAAAGTGAAAGTCCGGCAATTTGAGCTCGATACTATCGAAGCCGATTTACGCCGAAAGGAAACGAACATCAGGAGACTAGTGCGCAGAAGCACCAACATCAGGGAAGAAATGAGTCAAGTGACCACCGGACGACCACCAAGATGAAATTTTAATCATGCATCGCTCATTGTTTTTCATTTGTGTATTGTTGATATAAATTATAAGTATTTTAAGTTTTCTTTGACAGTAAAAGAACTCAATTCATGCGTTGTGTCTAGTTTATGATTTTATACCCTCCCTTGCATACATGAATAAAACCCCCAAAATTTTACAACTTGAACTTTAATTGTTTGTATCCAATAAATATAGATATAATAAATTATATAACTTATTACATAGAAAATATGAAAAAGATATGTTCATATATATAAAAGACATGAACACAAAGTCTGAATGGATTCTTGAAATAAACATGCATAACAAAAACTGACGTATCAGTTTGTGTATATTATATCCATCGAAATATTAAATTGGGTGTATGAGAAAAATTTAGAAATGGCCAGCACTGGTTAAGTAATCCGCTTACATAATATAAAATATAACATGTCAGGGATTAGACAAATTAAGAGGATTTTGTGTTTTGTCCACTCCGGGCAGATTTTCCACGTACAGCTTTATTTCTCTACTTTTAAGAAGAAGCATCTTAGTGTTCTTTTTATGTTTGGCGGTGTCGGCATTAATACTGGCTAGCTCTTGTCTGCTTATCTTTTCATTTCGTCTCTGTCTGTTTTCCATGATCGGGGCTGATTCAGGTCTGAGCAAAGACCGGTACTTGCCTGAATATTTTTGAATAAAAGTTTTAGTCCTCATTTCGGCCTCTCCCGTTTTGGAATTGAATCTTCTGCACGGAGGACGACCGATGTCCTTAATCACTTTAAGGTCTTTTGAATACTGGTCGTTGTCCTGGAGATCCCATTTCCTGATTATACTGGCCACACGCCGATTCCAGTACTCCGATAATTCATCATCCGGTCGCCGTTGTCGGTATCTATCAGCCGTCTTTGGTCGAGCAAAAGCATTCAATGATTCTGGTTCCGGACTTGCAGCCGGCGCCTCTTCCACCGATTTGGATTCACTTTCTTTTCTTGAAGCAGACGGTTTTCTTTCGCTGTTTTTCCTGAGATTGAGCTGCCATAGTTTTAAGTTACTTCCCGAAGTCGCGCTGGGAGACCCAACATTTGCAGAGCAGGGTCTAGAATCGTTTTCTTTCTGATTTGAACCACATGAACTCGCGTTAGAGAACCTCCTTTTGGATCTATCAGCACTTGAAACCCTTTGAACGTCAACAACGTTAGTCACAGTCCCTGCTTTATCACTACAGAGAGCGGGGCTTGCAGAAGACGGCCGATTTCTTAATTCCTTTATACCTGCACTTCCTTTTCGCGTTCGAACAGACGCTGTCATGGGCCTCCCCCGGGGAACTTTAGTTTCCGGTTTAGGGGGTACGTATTCATTCTCTATTTCGTAGTAAAACACGGGTATTTTGCCCTCTTTCTGGATTCGTTTTTCCTCCTCTTCCTCTTCTTTTCGTTTTTTCTGTTGTTCAAATGATTCGGCCTCCTGCAGCAAGTAGTATATAGAGTGAACACATTTCTCCTCGGTGATTTGGATCCGCCTCTGTGTAGATTTCCGTTCTTTTTCTAGTCGGTTGTAGAGACGCTCATATTGCTTCTGCAATAACGCATTCTTTCCAAACGCTTGGGGTTGACTAGATTTTAGTTGTTTTCGTATAGGCATACTGGGCTGAAAAACATTCATTTTGATTTGAAAACGAAATGAAAACGAAGTCTGCTTGACCAGTTTTAGTTTGGAACAAGAATATGAAGGTTTAATAAGAACGTTTAGCAACCAGCTAAATCTAAACAGAAAAGGTTCTTTATTCGCCACAATATCATTGTTAATTGAGAGAAACGTAATATTTAACTGGATTAATTTCACATTATCCGTCTAATTTAATTGGAATTAAGTTAAATTAAGGAATTAAAATGAATTTTCCTTATTTCTTTTTTTCTGACCCCAGGGCTTCTACACTACACACAGGATTACCGAGCATTGTTTCGACGACTCATCAGCTTGTGAAGCTGAGACAGACAGATTAGTAAATTAATAAATACTTTTCTTGAAATGTCAAAAAAGCAACACGCGCTTTAATTAAATGCATATTCAAGTACATTATACTTGATATTTTGTATTTTTATACAGGTAGTGTAATAAATAATATTTTAGTGTATTTGGTAAATTAAGTTGCAAATACTATTTATAAAGAAGTATCCATTCTTTTTAATAAAACAGTTGAAGAACACAATTTACAAATTAAGTAATAGAAGTCTCCCAAAGTTCCAAAACACATACCTTGAAGATACAGCCATGTCAGATTGTTACAATTCCTCTGTTATTGGGCTTAAGGAGGTTTTAAAATACAAAGAGCACCATCTCTACTATAAACGACTTAATCACCTGAGGGTTAATGCGTTTTATGTCATTTTATAATCCGATTTAGCCTTAAATTTCAAAAGCGATTAACAACTGATTGTAGTCCAACGTCTTGGTCACTGAAATGCAGGGATAAACAAAATCACTTTATCCTGTGCAATTTCGAGTTCAGTCACCAAGATTCTCCAAAAGAGATTCGTATAGTTTCTTCGCACTCGTCAACTGCGTAATTTATGACGTCATAATTAGAACAGGAAAAACAACGCGAACACTTTTGAATGACAGTATAATGTTCAAAAAGTTTTAGATTTTGAAAAAAAATGTGATCTTTAGAAGCAGGCTAAATAGTACACGTAGATAGTAGTGAACGTATTATTTGTTCTTTATTGATAAAACCGTAGGAGCCTAAAGGTTCCCTCATCTATCTGTTACGCCTGTCTGTATGTCTTCTTGCCTGTTATTCTACACCACTTGATTGTTTTCTGACTTTTTATCCCTACATGCGTGCAGATATTGAGCCTGATTGCACTTGTTTATTATAATCTACAATACTCTCAGAATGGTTGTTCTTTTGTATATGTTTTAGTTAACTAATGTGTATTTCTGAGAGATATCTTAAATACACAACAATATACTTAGTGGAGAGAGAGAGAGAGAGAGAGAGAGAGAGAGAGAGAGTCTTACCCGACTTTCCTTAATTAAGAGGAATGGGTCATACAACAGTTCTATGGGGAAAGTGCTTTATCGTACTTTTTTAAAACTTACAAGCATATACTATTTTTTAAGAGATCTATTTAATTATAAACTCTACTTGCTTATTTCGAAACTCTGTCGTTTAAGTGTATTTTTTCAATTTTTAGTATATGGGGAAATGAATTTTTCTCACTGAATAAAGGGGAAAGTATTTCGGAATCCCTCTAAATTTTAAATATACGATATAAAATATACAATAATTAACTGTACTTCTTATATGAACTTAGCAACATGTACTTAACAATACATGTATAATGTTGCTAATTTTAAAAATTTAGATTGCATATAGCTGATATTAAAATATGACACTGCAAAGAGTATTACTTCCACATTAAAAACTATTTTGAAAAATTGAAAAATTTAAGTATTCCCCATACTGTTACCATACTCTCTCATTTTCCCCATACTTATTTTTGAGTCTCTTTCTCCCACTCTGAACTTTCATTGAAACATTCCCCGACTTTCTAACCGAAATTACACGTATCTTATTTCAAATCTTAAACTATTCCTACCGCAAATTGTTTCCACACACCATCTCATCAATATACCTAATGCTATTTCTAATCCCTCTCACTTCACTTTCCCCATACTGTTTCTAGACTCTCTAACTTTACTTTCCCCATACTGTTCTAGACTCTCTCCCTTTACTTTCCCCACATTGTTTGTAGACTCTCTCCCTTTACTTTCCCAATACTGTTTCTAGACTCTCTCACTTTACTTTCCCCATACTGTTTCAAGACTCTCTCACTTTACTTTCCTCATACTGTTTTCAGTCTCTCTCACTGAACTTTCCCCATACTGTTTCTAGACTCTCTCACTTTACTTTCCCCATACTGTTTCTAGACTCTCTCACATTACTTTCCCCATACTGTTTCTAGAATCTCTCACTGAACATTCCCCATACTGTTTCTAGACTCTCTCATTTTGCTTTCCCCATACTGTTTCTAGAATCTCTCACTGAACATTCCCCATACTGTTTTTAGACTCTCTCACTTTACTTTCCTCATACTGTTTTCAGTCTCTCTCACTGAACTTTCCCCATACTGTTTCTAGACTCTCTCACTTTACTTTCCCCATACTGTTTCTAGACTCTCTCACGTTACTTTCCCCATACTGTTTCTAGAATCTCTCACTGAACATTCCCCATACTGTTTCTAGACTCTCTCACTTTACTTTCCCCATACTGTTTCTAGACTTTCTCACTGAACATTCCCCATACTGTTTCTAGACTCTCTCACGTTACCTTCCCCATACTGTTTCTAGAATCTCTCACTGAACATTCCCCATACTGTTTCTAGACTCTCTCACGTTACTTTCCTCACACTGTTTCTAGATTCTCTCACTTTACTTTCCCCATACTGTTTCAAGACTCTCTCACTTTACTTTCCTCATACTGTTTTCAGACTCTCTCACTGAACATTCCCCATACTGTTTCAAGACTCTCTCACTTTACTTTCCCCATACTGTATCTAGAATCTCTCACTTTACTTTCCCCATACTGTTTCTAGAATCTCTCACTTTACTTTCCCCATACTGTATCTAGAATCTCTCACTTTACTTTCCCCATACTGTTTCTAGACTCTCTCTCACTTTACTTTCCCCATACTGTTTCTAGACTCTCTCACGTTACTTTCCCCATACTGTTTCTAGAATCTCTCACTGAACATTCCCCATTCTGTTTCTAGACTCTCTCACTTTACTTTCCTCACTCTGTTTTCAGACGCTCTCACTTTACTTTCCCCATACTGTTTCAAGATTCTCTCACTTTGCTTTCCCCATACTGTTTCAAGACTCTCTCACTTTACTTTCCTCATACTGTTTTCAGTCTCTCTCACTGAACATTCCCCATACTGTTTCTAGACTCTCTCACTTTACTTTCCCCATACTGTTTCTAGACTCTCTCACGTTACTTTCAACATAGTGTTTATAGAATCTCTCATTGAACATTCCCCATACTGTTTCTAGACTCTCTCACTTTACTTTCCCCATACTGTTTTCAGACGCTCTCACTTTACTTTCCCCATACTGTTTCAAGACTCTCTCACTTTACTTTCCTCAAACTGTTTTCAGTCTCTCTCACTGAACATTCCCCATACTGTTTCCAGACTCTCTCATTGAACATTCCCCATACTGTTTCCAGACTCTCTCACTTAACTTTCCCCATACTGTTTTAAGATTCTCTCACTTTACTTTCCTCAAACTGTTTTCAGTCTCTCTCACTGAACATTCCCCATACTGTTTCTAGACTCTCTCACTGAACAATCCCCATACTGTTTCTAGACTCTCTCACGTTACTTTCCCCATACTGTTTATAGAATCTCTCATTGAACATTCCCCATACTGTTTCTAGAATCTCTCACTTTACTTTCCCCATACTGTTTCTAGACTCTCTCTCACTTTACTTTCCCCATACTGTATCTAGAATCTCTCACTTTACTTTCCCCATACTGTTTCTAGACTCTCTCTCACTTTACTTTCCCCATACTGTATCTAGAATCTCTCACTGAACATTCCCCATACTGTTTCTAGCTAGAATCTCTCACTTTACTTTCCCCATACTGTTTCTAGACTCTCTCACTGAACATTCCCCATACTGTTTCTAGACTCTCTCACTTTACTTTCCCCGTACTGTTTCTAGAATCTCTCTCACTTTACTTTCCCCATACTGTTTCTAAACTCTCTCACTTTACTTTCCCCATACTGTTTCTAGACTCTCTCACTTTAATTTCCCCATACTGTATCTAGACTCTCTCTCACGTTACTTTCCCCATACTGTTTCTAGAATCTCTCACTTTACTTTCTAGAATCTCTCACTTTACTTTCCCCATACTGTTTCTAGACTCTCTCTCACTTTACTTTCCCCATACTGTTTCTAGACTCTCTCTCACTTTACTTTCCCCATACTGTTTCTAGACTCTCTCACTTTACTTTCCCCATACTGTATCTAGACTCTCTCACTTTACTTTCCCCATACTGTTTCTAGACTCTCTCACTTTACTTTCCCAATACTGTTTCTAGACTCTCTCACTTTACTTTCCCCATACTGTTTCTAGAATCTCTCACTGAACTTTCCCCATACTGTATCTAGACTCTCTCACTTTACTTTCCCCATACTGTTTCTAGACTCTCTCACTGAACATTCCCCATACTGTTTCTAGAATCTCTCACTTTACTTTCCCCATACTGTTTCTAGACTCTCTCTCACTTTACTTTCTCCATACTGTTTCTAGACTCTCTCTCACTTTACTTTCCCCATACTGTTTCTAGACTCTCTCTCACTTTACTTTCCCCATACTGTATCTAGAATCTCTCACTGAACATTCCCCATACTGTTTCTAGAATCTCTCACTTTACATTCCCCATACTGTTTCTAGACTCTCTCACTGAACATTCCCCATACTGTTTCTAGACTCTCTCACTTTACTTTCCCCGTACTGTTTCTAGAATCTCTCTCACTTTACTTTCCCCATACTGTTTCTAGACTCTCTCTCACTTTACTTTCCCCATACTGTATCTAAAATCTCTCACTTTACTTTCCCCATACTGTTTCTAGAATCTCTCTCACTTTACTTTCTCCATACTGTATCTAGACTCTCTCTCACTTTACTTTCCCCATACTGTTTCTAGACTCTCTCTCACTTTACATTCCCCATACAGTATCTAGAATCTCTCACTGAACATTCCCCATACTGTTTCTAGAATCTCTCACTTTACTTTCCCCATACTGTTTCTAGAATCTCTCACTGAACTTTCCCCATTCTGTTTCTAGACTCTCTCACTTTACATTCCCCATACTGTTTCAAGATTCTCTCACTTTACTTTCCTCATACTGTTTTCAGTCTCTCTCACTTTACTTTCCCCATACTGTTTCTAAAGACTCTCTCACTTTACTTTCCCCATACTGTTTCTAGAATCTCTCACTGAACATTCCCCATACTGTTTCTAGACTCTCTCACTTTACTTTCCCCATACTGTTTCTAGACTCTCTCACGTTACTTTCCCCATACTGTTTCTAGAATCTCTCACTGAACATTCCCCATTCTGTTTCTAGACTCTCTCACTTTACTTTCCTCACTCTGTTTTCAGACGCTCTCACTTTACTTTCCCCATACTGTTTCAAGATTCTCTCACTTAACTTTCCCCATACTGTTTCAAGATTCTCTCACTTTACTTTCCTCATACTGTTTTCAGTCTCTCTCACTGAACATTCCCCATACTGTTTCTAGACTCTCTCACTTTACTTTCCCCATACTGTTTCTAGACTCTCTCACTTTACTTTCCCCATACTGTTTCTAGACTCTCTCACTTTACTTCTCCATACTGTTTCTAGACTCTCTCATTGAACTTTCCCCATACAGTTTCAAGATTCTCTCACTTTACTTTCCTCATACTGTTTTCAGTCTCTCCCACTTTACTTTCCCCATACTGTTTCTAGACTCTCTCACTTTACTTTCCCCATACTGTTTCTAGACTCTCTCACTAAACAATCCCCATACTGTTTCTAGACTCTCTCACGTTACTTTCAACATAGTGTTTATAGAATCTCTCATTGAACATTCCCCATACTGTTTCTAGACTCTCTCACTTTACTTTCCCCATACTGTTTTCAGACGCTCTCACTTTACTTTCCCCATACTGTTTCAAGACTCTCTCACTTTACTTTCCTCAAACTGTTTTCAGTCTCTCTCACTGAACATTCCCCATACTGTTTCCAGACTCTCTCATTGAACATTCCCCATACTGTTTCCAGACTCTCTCACTTAACTTTCCCCATACTGTTTTAAGATTCTCTCACTTTACTTTCCTCAAACTGTTTTCAGTCTCTCTCACTGAACATTCCCCATACTGTTTCTAGACTCTCTCACTGAACAATCCCCATACTGTTTCTAGACTCTCTCACGTTACTTTCCCCATACTGTTTATAGAATCTCTCATTGAACATTCCCCATACTGTTTCTAGACTCTCTCACTTTACTTTCCCCATACTGTTTCTAGAATCTCTCACTGAACATTCCCCATACTGTTTCTAGACTCTCTCACTTTACTTTCCCCATACTGTTTCAAGACTCTCTCACTTTACTTTCCTCAAACTGTTTTCAGTCTCTCTCACTGAACATTCCCCATACTGTTTCTAGACGCTCTCACTTTACTTTCCCCATACTGTTTCAAGACTCTCTCACTTTACTTTCCCCATACTGTTTCTAGACTCTCTCATTGAACATTCCCCATACTTTTTCTAGACTCTCTCACTTTATTTCCCCATACTGTTTCTAGACTCTCTCACTGAACATTCCCCATACTGTTTCCAGACTTTCTCACTTAACTTTCCCATACTGTTTCTAGAATCTCTCACTGAACATTCCCCATACTGTTTCTAGACGCTCTCACTTTACTTTCCCCATACTGTTTATAGAATCTCTCACTGAACATTCCCGATACTGTTTTTAGACTCTCTCACGTTACTTTCCCCATACTGTTTCTAGAATCCCTGACTTTCCCAATACTGATTTTAGTCTTTCTCACAGTACATTCCCCATACTGTCTCTAGACTTTCGCACTTTACTTTCTCCGTGCTGTTTTCAGTCTCTTTTACTTTATTTTCCCCATACTGTTTCAAGACTCTCTCACTTTACTTTCCCCATACTGTTTTCAGTCTCTCTCACTAAACTTTCAACATACTGTATCCAGACTCCTCCACCAAACTTTCCCCATACTGTTTTCAGTCTCTCTCACTTTATATTCCCCACACTGTTTCTAGACTCTCTCACTTAACTTTCCCCATACTGTTTCTAGACTCTCTCACTTTATTCTTTTTCGATGCTATTTCTACTCTCGCACTTTTCTTTCCTCATACTGTTTCAAGACTCTCTCACTGAACTTTCCCCATACTGTTTCCAGACTTTCTCACTTTAAGTCTCTTTCGCGGAATTTTCCCCATACTGTTTCTAGACTCTCTCCTTGAACTTTCCCCATACTGTTTTTAAAATATCTCAGTGAATTATCCCCATACTGTTCCTAGACTCTCTCGCTGAAATTTCCCCATAGTGTTTCTAGACTCTCCCACTGAACTTTTCCCAGACTGTTTTCAGACTCCTTCACATAGTTTTCCCCATACTGTTTCTCTTACTTTATTTTTCTCCACAGTATATTCAGTCTCTCTCACTAAATATTACTTGATATATTGTTAACTGATTGTATTACTGGATACCTCTACTTCCAGTACTGCATCTAAATTCTTTCATTAGAATTTTCCATTGTTAATTCTAGTTCTAAAGTCGGATGTTAGTTTAAAGTCGTGTGCCTCAGTCAAAAGTAGTTTTCTTCTTTTTGTTTGGATCTGCACAAATAATTTATTGCAAATCAAAGAGTCTATGGCTAATACCATTCCTCAACAACATCTAATCACACTAATGACGGAAATAAAACAAAGTGCATTAAGAAAAAAGACATATATCTGCATGCAGTAATTTCTAGAGTGACGGCATTAATTGCTCCGTACTAATCTAATTTCTCTTTTGTTAATTACAGGATATACACTTATTAAGATTTAAAGAAGATACAAGTCCCTGAAATTTTCTTGATTTTAAAGGATTAACGTTTTTTTCCCTCTATTTATTAATATTGGGAAAAGGGTGTTTTTTATTTATAGAATGAAAAATCTTTTTGAAAACGGAATAAAACAGTAATTGGGATAAAAGTGGGGACAGTCCCCAACCATAATCTAAATAGATTAAATACAAATATAAAATATAAAATACAATTATCAAGTTCAAGTTATCAAGACTTTAAAAATATATGCACTTTATTTAACACCCGTTTTGACACTTTCCCTAGTAGAAAAAGTCTGTCAAAGTTATTCCCAAAGTGGTTCTTTAGTTAGTACTCTGTGGCTTAAAATGCTCAAACTGTGATAGAATTTATATTAAGCACAGCAACACCGTTCATCGAAATCAAAAACCGATGCAGAGAATTAATGTATCTTCGTATAGTCTACTTGTGTTCCAATTTATATTGAAATCAGACAAAAACTGTAGGAGGAGTAGCATTTTGGAAAAATTGTTTACAGACAGACGGACGGACGACGTTTTTTTGTTTTTAATAAAACATTCATAAGAGATTGTGTTAAAATTATTGATCTGGCGACATTTATTCTTTGACACTTGACACCATAGTATTTTTTTTCTGCGCACGCATACAATAGGGAGGATTCCATTGATTGGTTTTATATTGTTTAACGTCCCTTTCGAGAATTTTCACTCATATGGAGACGCCACAACTTGCCCTTGGAGATCTGCAGTTTTTTGTATTTACTCGGCTCTTGGAGCCATTGAGCAGGGAGAGATCTTTTTCATGCCAGCACCGACTGCGACATGAGGCCTCGGTTTATCCGAAGAACCGGTCTCCTTGCACGTCCCACAGTTGGATTTGAACCACGATATAAGGATCAACTCCTTACCTCGCGACTCTAGAGCAGACACTCGAACCACTGCGCCACACGGGCGACACAGTAGGGAGGAATACGAAAGCCAATATTTTCGTGTTGGGGCATTCACAAATTATTTTTACTTTAATTGTTTTGCATAAAAAATATATTTTTTTAGGTTCTGGAACCTAGAACTTTTTAAAGACTAATACAGGTACTTTCAGGAATCGAACCAAATTTGCATGGTTTATGTAAAAATTCTACGTTTGTCAATTCCCGTTTATGCTTCCCGGTGTCGTTTTAACTAAACAAGAAAAACACTTTTTTCCCATTTTTGGCTCAAAGAATACTTAAGAACGTCATTTGAAACCTTTTCGGTAACCCAAATTAAATGAATTTTGTGCAAGCATAAGCTTTTGATATTTATTTCTAAAATTTTTTGTCATACATATTTCTATAATTAAAGACAATGTAATTGAAAAGAACATGTTAAAGCCTTAAATTCCGGAAGTTTGAACGGTACCGCATTAGTGCATATCATGATTTTTTCGCACTACGAATTTGAATGGAGAAGAGGAATAGATCATGTTGATTTTATGGTGCACAATTATAATAAATGATTCTATTTTTTACGGATGAGGTAGATGTCTTGCCCTGCAGACCATAATACAGAGGCGACATGAGCCAATACATGTACTTTCTAATTACCAGTGTCAATACCAAAATTCTTTCAGAACACGCCTAATGAAAAATAAAGTTAAATAAGAGACATATTATCTTCAAACCCTATTAAGATTTGCGCAAAAATCTCCCATAGTTTAACATTTGTAGTATGATAGATGCTGTCACAACAGAAACTTAAACACAATGAAATGTCAAAAAAAAAGTGTTAGTGTATCGAACAGCAGTATATGTCACGTGAGTAAGGTGATTATAATATCAATCGTTAATTAACATAAGGCTCGATGTCCGGTTAATTTAGTATAGCTATCTCGACCCTAGTTTAAGGACATTTTTTTTCAATTAGATATGAGCCACAACTTGGCCAATGTGGTCCTTTGGATAAGTATAAGTTTAAATTAAAATATATATTCTGTGCAAATGAGACCAATGGCCAATTTGCGTCTCGATGTATACAATGTTGAAAACTAGTGTGCATATGAATACACTGTAACAATAGAAATGTGACAAAACTGTAAGACCCCCGTCAAAAATTTGTGTCGCTCGGCATTATTTAATAATTTTATGTAATATAATATTCCAAAACGTCTTACCACATTTCAAGTTTAAAATAATTTTGATATAATGTTTATTAAAAAGTTATATGACGAATTAAACTGGTCTCAAGTCGTAAGTCCTTTTCTAAAACGGGCCCCAGTTCTTTAGACATTTTCCACAACTACCAAGTTCATCGTACCCGACGTTAATTTATTATGCTCAGAAAAAAAAACTATATGGAAAATCGGTAAAAAGAATTGAAAGACCTATAAAAAAAAACCATAGATTTAATGAATTTTGGAATTTTATTTTGCGCAAAACATCGGGTTCAAATCTAATGGCTTTTAAAAGTGCATTCATTCTTTGTACTTGGACTGGAAGCTTAATTTTCAATGCAAACATAATTGTATTGTGTTTTGAAAATCATATTTATTTGATTAATTTAAAAATTTAGTCACAATATTAATTTCATTTGACTATTTTGCAAGTCTGATTGTGTCAAAATTTTAACTAAATCCATTGTTTTTTTAGTAATTTTGAGAAACAGATAAGATGTTTCTATACCAAAACGAAAATTTAGTCCTTGTAAGATTTTAAACCCAGTTTACCATTTCTATCTAATATTTTACAACGTTTGTGACGAGGAAAGAAAAATCCTAATACATCTAAATATTCATGTATAATACTTAATTATAAGCGAAAACACTTTAAATATTTCATCAAGTCAGAAACCGGACAGGAATCCCTCCTTAAATTAAAGATCACAGTGACCATGAAATAGGTCGCTACACACCTTCTACCGAAGATGCAAGTACTGCAGTTTTGGCCGAGTTTGGTGATTCTGGGTCTAATAGTTTTATATAGTATTGAGTTCGCCTGTTGTGAATTTGTCAAAACCAGATTTATTTGGTCCGTAGAGACGATTATATGAGAGCATGGATATGGATAAAACATACAAACTCCTTAAAAATATGCCTAGATATAGGGAATAAAAGTAGTTGATTGGATGATGATGTTGAAAAGTGGAAAAATTCTCCCCAAAATTGCGAATAAAATCTTGCACCATTAATTGCACAATTATTGCCTTACGGGATCTGTATACAGCATTATGGTTCAAGACTCTTAAATATGAATATAAAAAATATAAAACCTTAATATGCCATAGATTCGCAGCTAGTTATGAGCCGGACAGGATTTTTTTCATACTTGGTCATAGCATATTAATTTAAGGTCAGCGCAGTTTTGATGCGCGACATACATTCTACCAAAGATGAATCAGCTGACAAGATAATTTTTTGATTTAATAGTATTAAACGCTGTTAAAGTTATGTGTCGGATAAGAAAAAAGCTAACAGATAGACAGACGGACGGATATGAACACTATATGGTATAACAAAGACGTAGAAAAAAAATATGGAATCCAGGGTTTAACACTACCCTGGATCCGCAAAATAGTTGCGCCTACGACCATGATAAATATAAAGTATCGTCCATTTATTCTGATATTCCCTCATCTGTTACGGTCATTTTTTAAAATGCCCCTGTTTTTTTTTTAGGGGGGGGGGCGTGGGGGTCAATTCATTTCCAAGGGAAAACCCTAATATTCTTAATTGTTTATATATAATGATTGTTTTCATTTCCACTAATTTTAAGCTCATGGCCATCTAATTTTCAAAAATGGCTAAAGAACAAGGGACATCTTTCGAAAGTTGAGACAGATACTGTTTGACATTGGACCTGATATGGATTAAACCATAGGTAATAATATGAAGCTGTAATCGTTTTTGTTTTACATACTCATAGAGGGGCAATGGCTAATCAGAAGTGATTGGAGTTCGAGGGTAGTTATCTGTCATTAAAACTTGGACTAGCCCGTCCCAGCTGGGGGCTGGGGGTGAAAAATTATTTTTGGACTCACTGTCAGAAGCCTTAATAAAACAATATTTTAAACTATGTTTGTCCCAAAGGTTTTACCTTCAAATAATCGAAGATCTAATCTATTCCAATTTAACAAACATGTTTTCCATATTTAAACAAACACACACACACACCCTCCCTCTCACACACACACACACACACACAAATAAATAAAATAATAAAATACAAAAATACTCAAAGCAAAAACATCAAATTAGACTTTCATGTATTTTCCTGGACAAACACTATCGCGGAGTCATAGCATCGTTTAAAAAAAAAAGGGGGGGTCAACTTAATTTTTTTAAAAATGACACTATCTAAAAAACTAATAATTAAAAATGAAAATGGTCAAATAAACATTTCTATTTCATGGAATTAGGGATGGAGGTCCAAGAACTTTAGGTACAACATATATAGATATATTTTTACTCAAACACTTAATCACCCCTATTTGGCAATGATGCAACTTAAATTAAGTGGAGGGGGGGGGGGTAAAAACTTTTATGTGGGGGGTTGGAGGTGGGCAGATCCCCCCCTTCCGCATCCCGAATGCTATGTGCCTGTTTTATTCAATTCAAGTAACATGACGAAAACGTTCATTAAGCTAACGACCAGCAAAATCTTAATAATACAAAATCTTATACTTGATTTATTTACCATAAAGACTTTATAAATTCTATTTTTATCATTGTAAATTACTGTTATAAACTGCTAGAACAACATCCCATATCTTTTTCCCGCTAACGAATATTTATTTTGGGGTGTTCCGAAAGACGTCGTTTTTCGGTAGTGTGAGTCGTAATAAAATTCTTGTGGGGAAATTTGATTGGCTTAGGTTATACGTTAAACAATTGAAGTATGTAAACCAATGAAGGTGAGAAGTTGTTTCAGATCGATAAGACATTATAATTATAATGTTAAACTTTGGTTATGTCGTAAAATGAACGAGAAAAGGGCACATGTAACTGTGGGGAATTAACGTCTTCCCCACAATTTCCAACTTTCCCCACAGTGTTGGTCTTATGACCAGTCCATTTCCTCGTAATGTAGGGATCTCGGGTAGAGAGAGAGAGAGAGAGAGAGAGAGAGAGAGAGAGAGAGAGAGAGAGAGAGAGAGAGAGAGAGAGAGAATGTGCGCTGATAGAGATTTTTATAAATGCTAATCCTTCTACACTTACAATTTTGGTTTAATTTCAATCAAACTTTCAAATGGTACGAAACTCAAACACGATTAAGAAATACAGCATTTTCTTTGTGTTGCAGTTGGTTTAAGAATTTTGACCGACTAAAGGTACGGCCAATTGTTAATAACCTGCTATAAAAAACTACTTATAAAGATTTCAATAGATAAATATACATACTTCGGTAGAACATTGTATAAGTAAACAATACAGTATGCATGATTGCATATTTCCAGGGACAAACATACTATACTTGTACGTCCCTCAGGCTTGATTTTAAGTGTCACCCTCTCCAATGATTGATGAAGAAGGGAATATATTCTCAAAGAATTATTCTGAGAAGGGCAAGTTTATTTAATTATGCCCTTCATCATCTTTGTAAAACTAAAATACATAATTACCGATGTGACAATGGTGTGGTTTTATAGATTTTGATCAAAAAACATCTTATCTTTAGTTCTAATACTTTTTAAAAATTATTATTTATAGTCAATATGACTTTAAAACATTTAAAATAATATTAATAAAATTATACATCATATTTTCTTAGATTTAACTTTAAAGACTTTTATTTATTTAATTATTTATTCTTTAAAAAATCTCTAAATACATGTATTGCAATTTAATCTTAAACAATGCTAAAGATAACGTTTAAAAGCTGTGTTAGCGATTTGGGTAATTTTATCGAGATCGTGTGTATTAAGCTCGGGTTCGGAAAACCATTTTTTGTTTTCAAAATCATGGCAAACAGAGGGAGATTCAAAAATAATTTAATAACACACGATTTCGTGTTTGATGCTGGACTGGGTTTAACAGTAAGAGCAAAATTAGTTGTAGAAATCATCAAGTATTTAATGTACCAGAGGCAGCAACTCCCCTTGGCGTTAGACCAACTGAAAAAGAATATCAACACTGATACAGCGAAGGGGGTAAGAATCATGAAAAATGAAAGTCAGTCCACGACTGTCGACTATTCAGTCTATAGGGACTTGTTTTAAAGTGCCACCCAACTATAAAAGCTGTATTTTTCTTTAGTCGGGTTAAGTGTATTCACAGGCACTGGAAGTAAAGGTAAACAACTGGTACATGTATTAGATTTCTGATTTCTGCTGGTGCGGATCCAGAAATTGAAGTTGGAGGTACTGAAAATAGGCAGGGGATCTGGTGGCAACCTTGAGGCCTCCAGTGGGACCAAGGCGAAGTCATGGTGGGATGACCATGGGGCAAAGGCCCCAGAAGCTCCTGGATTCATTGTCGAGATTTAGTCTAGGGTATTAGAACTATTTTTAGGCCAGATGGACTTTCAGTAAGGCATGGCATTCTCGGCGCTATGTAATTAGTGTCTGTCAAATGGCGAATAGATTTTCATTGGTTAAGAAATTAATAACATCAGCAACTGTAAATTGTTGTTGACAACGATGAGACGACTTAAGCCCCACCTCTTTGCCGGACGAGACAACTTTATTGGTTTAATATTCGATACACTATTTGGCAAAATTGCCCAAATTTCTATCCCATGTATATTTCAACACTGAAGGAAAGCTGTGTAAATTTCAGAAGCTTATTATGTAACATCGATAATGCCACATCTTACTGAAAGTCCAAACTAACCTGGAAGTAGTTCTAGAATGAGGTGTACTCATCATCTGTACCTACAGGTTCTCTCTCCATTTACATTCAGCGTTTAATACAGTGTAACAGAGAGAAAATCTGTGGGTTCTGGTGATGAGGTCTACTGAGTAGACTTAAACATTTTCATGAAGAAAGTAGAGAAACTACTGTAAACGTATTACATTTGGCTGTGTATTCTTGGCTGTCAGATTGTGGACAAGTCAATCATCAGACACATTTGACAATTGTCCAATCAACCAGTGACTCATTTGCATATTTTTGAAATATTGTGAATATGATCTTTTTAGTTTTACGGATATCCAAACCTAAGCCTAGGAAGGTTGGAAATCCAAACCTAATCTAGGAAGGATAACTCTTTACATTATTATTTACCTGTAATTAAAAAAGGCTCAAAATTAGGTTTCACAAAATTAAATTGAATTTTTTTCTTTTATGCATCTCTGTAAGACTCAAGATTCTTTGAAGCCTATAGAAATGGACATTTAAGAATTTGATATTTGTAAGAAAGAAGAAAAAATTTACAAGAATAAAGCAACATGGAAGTATAAGGACAAAACAAAGAATGAAAAAAAGTTCAAATTGAAATGTTATATAGACGAATATGTAAACAATTAAGTGGCATAAAGTTACAATAATAACAAAGTTTAAAGAAGTGGGCAGAATAAGAATAAAAGCAAGTTACATAGAATTTTGGGAGTAATTCTCTTCCATAATTTAGATATCCTCAAGGAGAAATCCACATTTCTTAGTATTAAAGGTTGATGTCAAACCTCAGTATTAATTAAAAACTAAGTTAAAGCAAGAAAACCAAAGGAGGGGTTAATGACGTTTTCTAGGATTCGTTTCTTAATTGTTTTGCAAGCTTGAATTCAATTTGTTTTTAATGTTATTTATAATCAACTGTGAAGTAAATATCATGTTTATACAACCACACCTAGTATGAAATACCAAAATCAATCATGTATTTTCATGCGTCTTTCCTTTCTTCATTCTCCTCTTCAAACTTGTTAGAATTTTATTATGGATTAAAAAAGGATTGTATTTTGATTTTTGAAACTATGCAAGGCTGAGAAACCTTTTTTTCAAATTTTCCAAGTACAGAAATTGATCACATTGGAAAATCTAATTATCTTTATGTATTACACCATTAATTAAAAGGTACTGAATTGATTAAAAAGAACAAATCAAGCTTTCAGTCTTAGATAAGGTACATGCTATTTTAAATTTGTTAGTGCAGAGTAAGATTTACAATGTGTATTTTAGCAACAGAAAAAATGAGTTATATGGAATAAAAAAGAACAGACATAGTGAAGTCTACAATCTATAAGCTGTTACAGACTCATTGACATATATAGACAACATACAAGCAGTCAAACTGTTGGCATGATTGTAATATAAGCATTAAGACTTCTACCACTATTGTGAAATTAATGCCCTTAGGGTAAGGGGTTCTAGGTTATATAGACTATATATATATATATATAGTGAAAATGCATTATTTCTTTCGAAATATTCTTCTCTGTCTACTGTTATTGGGTATCAAACAAACTAATTGCATAAATAGTTATGAGGAGGAAGGATGTCTACATAAAATTTGTGAATGTCATGGCCCAGGGTCAGGGGTTCTGGTGTTAGGCCAGTAGGGTGGGGCTCCAATGTCAACTTCCCCATGCTTGTCTGTGTATTCTGTACACGTGTACATGTATATTCACATCAGAGGGTATAAATATATATTTATAGTAACTAAGTCATGTTATACTCACGATTTCTATGATTTTTTTGTCAATGAAGTCATCGATGGGCATTTTAAATGAATATCTCCTATATTATTCATTTTATTGTACATCGTAAAGCAATATAATTGTAAGAATAAGTTCAAATATCACATCATGTATGCAGTGAGATAAAGCTAACTTCGTTAATTATTAGTGTCTTACGAGTTTAAATTCCTAAATTTAAACAATATATTCATGCCTCAATAATTGTTCTTTGATACCAAAAAAAAAAAAAGAAATTAACGATACGACTTCAATCATTAATGAAGTATTAAGTTACGTAATACCAACTCCATATCCAATACAAGTCGATGTACTTAAAGTTGTCCGCTAAACAGTACAATACTCAAGCAAAGTTTATGAAACGTTCCTGTGATCGAATGGTGTTCAATACTTTTCTTTTCACGTAGTGATTTTTTTTAACTTTACCCCTTGCCCTTCCCATTAAAAAACCTTAAAAATAAAGCTTGATTAAAATAAAATGTTTGGCTTAGATTTGAAAAAGAAGTGTTTTTATATGATTTTTTGGATGGCAAAGACACAACGGCGAAATTGAGCGGCTAAAAGTAAGGACAGTTTGCAGTGTAATCAGTGTGTTAAACATAAAACAATTAATATCAAACAATGGCATTGTCAGTACTCGTGTTTGGGTAATCCCTACGCCCCGCCAATCTTCCTATTACACGTTAATGTATCGTGTGTTCCGTGGGCTTGTCACGATTCTATAAGTGATGGAAAAAGAATACACTTCAATAGATAAGAATTGTTCAAACACCAATTGTTATCAATTATGAATATTCATTACTTCTGTTTGTCTTGTAATGTAATCTTATAGAATTAAGGCTTGAAACAATGCTGCATCAGGGTTAAAATGATAATAATGGGTTTTTTCTTTATAGCAACAACAGACAGAAGTTAAGGCACGGTTGGACAAACGAACTAACAGACGGGAACTCCAAAACGCCATTAAGGCTGTCGGTAATCTCGACCAAATATTTGACGAGATCTCACAGGCGTTCGAAATTTGTTCCGAAATCAGAAGCGTTTTGATACTGTTTGGAACTACTCCGGTTAGCCCAAAGGAGTCGTATTTACTGACTATGCCTGTACTGCACCCGGAACATGACAGCGTTAGTGTAAGGAATTCGATTAAGTCACTCTTCCGACAAATCATAACGCAGGACGTATTGGGAGATGTCAAGACCATATCTCCGACAAATATGACTGTGATGGTTAACGCGCCTAAAAATAGCGGGATCACGTGGTTTCTTCCCAAACCTCATTTCAAAGTTCCGGTTCGGGGTAGACGCCATGTGTTTAACTTGAATTGCGACTACCCGCATCCTGTCAATCACAGCATTGACTGTGGTAATGAAACAGCAGAAATATCGGGAATCGAACCGCTGGAATCTTCTGCTAACGACATCTCGATGGTGAATTTCGCGACTCGACTCTCGTTGTCCGGGGACGAGGAATCTTTACAGGATTCTACCAGAAGTCTACTTGAACCGTTTGACTTCTCGCAATCTGCAAGCGCTACTTCGCTAACCGCTTCAGGCTCGTCTGTTTTAACCTCTAATGACGTCACTGTCGTCCAAGAGAAAAACCAATCGAACTCTTCTATCGATATGGTTTGCAATAAAAGTAACAATGCTGAATCCATCGTGAAGGATATTCCCTCAGTGTTTACACCTCAGACCCTTACAAACATCACAGAGGACATACTGTCGGCGTATGTGTGGTTTCAGGCCCCTGTCTTTGTAAAGGGATACAAGGACAAGAGTTCGAAGTCCTCCATATTTATGTAATATAAATATTTTTAAAACATAAACCATTTTCTTCTTTAAACTTGGTTACAAGGCTCAAAGGTTAATTTATTAACGCACATGCACATATGTTTATTAAAGAAGTTCACATGGCTTACAGCATTGGTAGTGCCTACAGATATGTTGAATAATGTTTAATGTTTAGCAAAAAAAAAAAAAAAAATACAATGTCGTAAGTACTCGGTATCTTGCAAACGTAATATCACACAAGATAGATAAGTTTATACATTTTGAACATGTTGAAGAACTATAGAGCATGTGTAATTTTCTTTAAATATTATTTTGTACTTAGCATAAAAGGATTAGTGCATGTTATCTCAAATGAGCAGTACACAATTTCATTAATAAATATTTTACAGATATTTTTATATTTCAATTTTTTTTAGTTTTTTTTTCTCCTGAAAGTCTAGATCAATTTCTATTTCAGGAACTAGTTTCTATGTATGTTCTCAGCCCATCTAATTTCTTTCTTAGTGTCTCCTCTTTCTAGCACAGAAATAAAAGCTGATAGGTATAAAGTCTGACAAGGCTAATGTTTCTTGTAGTTTTTGAGGGCTAAAAATAGATTTTCTTATATAATTTATGTGACAAAATCAAATGGAATACAAGTATTGAAATATGTGTGTCAACCCAGTTTCATCAATGTTTGAACTATATCCCTTGAAAAAATAAAGATGAGTGAACAGGGCATACAAAATTACTATAGCTTCAAATATATTTATAATCATATTCAATTAACAAATTAATTAAGAATTTAGAGTGCTGTAAAGTACTCATATTAAAATCCTGAGAATCGTACCGCTTTGAGACTAAAATGCTTAATACATTGTACAATCATGTTAAACATCTCTTGCTGAAGTGTGCATGTTGTATTCATATTTGTTATACCCTTATAAATATCATTCTATATATTTATTACTTATAAAAAGTCCAACAAAGGAACTGTTAATTACATCGGTCTAACAATTTCATGTTACAACATTTCTTCTGTTACGTCACAATTAATCATCGTTCAAGTGTGCATGTTGTATTGTTGCATATATATAAATAATTTTTGTGATACAACAGATATATAATTGATTTTGTTCTTTCCATTTATATATTTAAGGACCATATAAAATAATTGATAATATAGCAATTATATTTCATGAAAAACAAAACAGTATGAGATTGTTTTGTCATAAAAGTGTATTTTATAGGTAACAGTAGTACTTTGTGATATGAGCCCATTTAAAAAGGACTTCAAATATTTCATGAAAATATGAGATTGTTTTGTCATAAAAGTGTATTTTAGAGGTAAAGTAGTACTTTGATACATGTATTGTTTGATAAAATATATTTTGAAACTAAGATGTTTAATAATATATCGTACTTTTTGTCTCTTAAGTAAGTATTTGTATATGCAATTTCGTAGAAAAATATCAATCTTTGTAATTTTTTTTTTTTTTTTTTTTTTTTGCACATTGTAGAGATTATATATTTTATAAAAGTACACTTAAATGTTAGATGAAACATCGAAGAAAAGTTTGATGTAAGATAATTGAGCATTGATTTTTCACATTTGTTTTTCGCTTTGCAGGCATTTTGATCGTCCTGTTCACCATCGTCTTTGTTAGATTTTGGCTATATCATTTCCTTTAATTAATGATTTTAAAAGTTGTAAAATCCACAAAGGGCATAATATGTGTATTTACCAAAGTCCTTGGCTATCTATTCATGCATTTTTGGAATTACATGTATTACGAAGAAGTATTAAATGAATGTGAATTTTTGTTCTTAGTACAAGTATTAGATATTTTTATTTGGCTTAGTCACGTGATCGATTCTAAATCCAGGCTCCGGGATCATGAAACATCTTGACCTTAAGTCAAAATCTACTGTATTTAAATAAAATCTTGTAGAAGTCAAGAAGACTAAAATAAGAATATTTATTTGTTTTTACGAAAGTGTTGTTTTCTACAAATTTAGAAATTAGTTCAATAATCCATAAACATTTTACCGACTAATAAAAAAAAATCTTTTTCATGGTCTTTGTTCCCAGAATGAAGAAGAAAATGAAATGGAAAAGAGAAAGATTGATAATTCAACAATTCGTAAATATTTTACAGGCTAATAAAAATCTGACTAAGTCTGTTTCATGGCCTTTGTTCCCGGAATGAAGAAGAATATCAAGTGGAAAAGAGAACGATTGATTTTATGTTTTGAATGCATGTAAATAAAAATTGATTGTGTTTGGAAAAATCTGCATTTGAAAATATATCATGACAATCAAGCTCTTTAAGTAAATAAAATTCTCTTCATCATCTTATCTCATCTCTGTTTTGCAGAGGTCAGTAATCTCATTGTTTATATGATAATAAAGATATGTCGACGCCGTAGTATTAAAAGGTCGTATGTAAACTTTTTTGGAGTTTCAAAATTTGACGTAAATGACAAAAAACTGTTTAGAGCAGAAAATAAAAGGCATATTGTTTGGTTGTTTGATAAATCGTATGAAAGACCCTATTGAATAATAAATGTGATTGTTTTGTATAGTTTTTAACAAAGTTTAAAGGAAAATAAAGCAAAAATAATTGAAAATACTTTATAAGATTTATAATTACTTCTGTTAAGGTTAAAATAAAAGTCTTAACTGGTACTTACGACCTTATTTAACTTTACAGGCAAGGTTTCTCCTGCTTTGTACAGGGTTGTATGTACCACTTACGACCTTTTATAATCATTTTTCTATTAATAATATTATGATTATCAGATTATTTTACTCATATCATTTTGATAAAAGAATAACATCTTTTAACGTAGAATATCAATATGGAATAATAGATGTTTGAATAATTTACATACATATCCTTAGTAATCCAATCATCTGCATATTTTATACAACTATTTTTATCCTAATATGGAAGACTGATTTCTATTTATCCCAAAAATTGGACCTGGAATTCCTTTTTAAACTTATTCCCCATGTTCTCTAAATTTAACCTTAGATAAATGAATGATTATTTTCTCCCAAGCACATGGAGACAGTGGATAACTTGTACCAGCAATAACATACATGTAATACAAAATACACTAAAGCAAGTTGTTGAAATGTTTATTTGAACTAAACTGATAACAACAGGAAATGAAAAAACAAAAATGATAAAAACCATGTCTACAAAGTGTTTTTTTTTTTTACATAATTGAAATTATAATCGCTAGAAATGGTATAATTATCATTCTAAACAAAATTTGACATTTTATATTATGAATCTGTCAATAACATCAAAGAACAGGTTATCTCTTAGATTAACAATTATATGAAATTGTATTGCAACAAAAAAATGTAAAAATTCAACTCTAACAAACATGCAACTCTTGAATAAAATTGAAGGAAGAGGCAGCTCCCTCACAATAATGTAACAATTAATGTATTAACCGGGTAACTAAAAATTTTAACAATAATAAGCCAAAATTTTAACAATAATAGACCAAAATCTTACATAGTGTAACAATATCCGCATTTTAATGGGAAAAAAGATCTAAATTAAAAAAGCACTTTGAAATCAGTCACTGACAAATGCACTAGATGCGTCTAGGACAGGGACATTTTAATTGTCAATGTCAGATTCATCAGAACCGTTCGGTTCTGGCAAGGCATCTGTATCTCCTTCATGCGGTAAAGCCTTGAAGAAATCCTGGTGAGCACGTGGAATCAAACCTCTTTGACAGAGTGTTTGAAGATCTTTATATTTTGCCTCAGAAATTGGAATTCTGTGGGTGTACAGCGGTTTCAGTGGATACTGATGCAACTGCATACAATCAACCTTACTTTTTCTTTTTCTTCCTTGTAAGGGCATTGCTCGAAACTCATCATCAAACTCATACTTGAAGTAAATTGTGTCTGGGTTTTCTTTCTTGTATTGGAAAACATGAATTTTATTCCAATGCACATTCTCTCCTGTGGAATCCTTTCTACGATTGCAGCTCACCACCTTCTGTGCACACTCTTTGAAGTCCAACACCATTTCATTGCCTAGTTCCTTTACCTGGTACTTTGGATCTTTGCGCTTTGCATTTTTGATCGCTGTGATCCAGTCAGATGTGGTGAATATTTCTGATTTCTTCGTTGCACATTCTATTGTGGCATGCACACTGTCCCCCTCCATTTGAGAGTGACCACGCTCAAAATAGTAATGAGTCAGGACATTTATAGGAAGATTAACAACAGTGTACAAACACATGGTGCTGAATTGTAAGTTCCGTTGTTGTCCCGTACAACTGTCGGAAAAGTATACAATTTCTTCCTTTGGCCCCACACTCTTGTTAAATAGAAACAAACATGTGGCAATTTCACAACTTCCTCTTTTGGCATCTGTTTCGTTCCAGATATTACAGACAACAGATTTAGAATTCATATCATAAATTGTAAAATTGTAGGTGGCCAACTTTCTAGAGTAGTAGGCATCAGATACAAAAATTTGCGGTGTAATAAGAACCTTTTGTAGATCAAAATTCAAAACCATAACTTGATCATTAGCTCTTAACTTATCAGCCTGTTTCTGTGCTCTGGCATTTTCTTTTCTCTTTAAGTGTTTCTTGTGCTCTTCAGATGATGCCTCCTTTTCTGAATCAGGTAACAGTTTATAAGCTTCACAAATGGTGCACAGATCTTTTTTCGGCTTATGAAAGCCCAAATTAAATTCTTCCCCAAATATTCTATCATACAGCCAAAATTTCTTTGGTACCATTCCATCTTCTGAACATTTTTCCCGATAAAGTTCGTACATTTTTGATATAGATAAATCTTTCGAGAGATATCTTCTTTGAGTGTTTTTTCTACAATAATGTGAGCTTACAGTTGGGAAAGAACGTATGTGTTCCCGAATGTACTCTTTGTCTTCCTGAGTAAACTTTGAGTACCCTTTCTTCCTCCCTCTTCTATCTGCCATGCCGTTTTTCTCCTGTCGTCCCAAGGTATACTGAACAGTGCGCTCTCCTAATCCAAGCGTACACAGAAAGGTCTTCTTGCACACTTGCACTCGATTTTCTCCTCGATCTGTGAAGAAGTACTGTAGAGTCTTTTTTCTCCTTGACTCTGTCATTGTCGTCCTCCGACGTTTATCTGTCTTTATTACGTTTTCCTTGATGTAACTTCGTTGCTTTTCATAATTCAATTGCCAAAACTTCGTGAAGATCAATCTTTGATCCTCTTCATTAAAATTTTGAGAACATTTGAATTTACACTTGCAAGAGATTTGTTTCATTGTTTTTTTTGAAACATTTTTTCCTTCAGATGACACATAACTCTCTCCTGCATTACGTCTTCTTTTTCGGATGGTCTGTTTCCATTTTTCAACGTTCTTCTTTCTTCGACGAGATTGTCTTAACACTATTTCTTCTTCAGACTCTGTTACTTCTTCGCTTATTTCTGTATCCGTATCCTCTTGTGTCGTACTTGTGTCTGTTGAATTGAAGCTTTCTTTTGGCGTTGAATTAACTTCAATTTCAGGAGTCTCATAACTAGTGCTACATATTTCATATACAAATTGATCTTCTACTTCCGGAAAGTCGAAGTTAATATCACTTTCAAACAAAGGCATCAAAACATCGATGCTAGTACTTCCTTCATTTGAAACTGCAAAGGTCCCTGTTGCATCGCATACCTCTTGTTCACAAATATTATTGTTTTTGTCATTAGCGCTCTGCAAGCTCCCTTGTTTCTCTGCCCTCCTTGACATACTCTGATCATCTTCCCTCTGCACCACCTGTTGATCTCCTACCCTCTTTGACATATCCTGATCTTCTGCCCTCTGTACCAACTGTTGATCTTCAGCACTCTTTGACATACCCTGATCTTCTGCCCTCTGCACCACTTGCTGATCTACTACCCTCTTTGGCATACCCTGATCTTCTGCCCTCTGCACCACTTGTTGATCTACTACCCTCTTTGACATACTCTGATCTTCTGCCCTCTGCACCACCTGTTGATCTTCTGCACTCTTTGACATACCCTGATATTCTACCCTCTGCACCACTTGTTGATCTTCTGCACTCTTTGACATACTCTGATATTCTACCCTCTGCACCACCTGTTGATCTTCTGCACTCTTTGACATACTCTGATATTCTGCCCTCTGCACCACTTGTTGATCTTCTGCACTCTTTGACATACTCTGATATTCTACCCTCTGCACCACCTGTTGATCTTCTGCACTCTTTGACATACCCTGATATTCTGCCCTCTGCACCACTTGTTGATCTTCTGCACTCTTTGACATACTCTGATCTTCTGTCCTCCGCACCACCTGTTGATCTTCTACCCTCTGCAATTTCTCCCGATCCTCTTCCATCTGTAGCCTCATTTGACCTTCTGTCTCCTGTAATGTTTTCTGACCCTCTTCCATCGACAACTTATCCTGCTCCTCTATACTCCTAAGTCCTATGTGATCTTTTGTCTTCTGAGACCCCTCTTGATCCTTTGCCTGTTTGGGATTTCTGTCTAGGCTTGTTTTTTGTTTAATGCTTTCTCTTTTGTTTTCATTTTCTTTGCTGATATTTTCATCAGTGTTACTGTTGATAATATCTGAACATTTTATTTTGTTCCTAATGTTGATTAGTGGTACATTGTCTTCTAATTCAGTAGTTTCTATATTGTAAGAAATATTTTTTGTTTTCTGAAGTACAATATTAATCAGAGGTACATTGTCATCGTCATCATCAATTACTGTGTTTTGTTCTTGAATTTTTTTGGCCAAAGCGCATAAAGTGATGTCATCATCATTATCACTTTCCATGATTATTTTTGTGATGTTTTAGATGTAACTGAATTTCTTCATTGAGTTTTTTCTGCTTCAAAGTGATAATATCAAGTCTGTCTTTTACATTGAGAAGATGGGTTGCCCAAAGTCCCTTCAAGTACTCTGGAGCCTGGTTTTCAAATACCTCCTTTTTTAAGGATCTGCAAATTCTTGAGTATATTTCACTCTGTTTTATTTCTTCACATTCCAATAAAATAAGATCTTTTTTAGCTGTTTTACAAAACATGCACTCCAAACCTGCAACAGATACAAAAACATATCATTTTTAAAAATAGGAATATAAAGATATAAGTACATTTCAATGAACATATTTGCTAATTAATTCAAATAAACATTCGACCTTGTCATTTAATTTAAATTCCAAACTGCATGTTTTTCATTATTATTATACAATTTATGTGTATTTTAATACTAATTACAAATGTTTGATTTTCTTGAGAATAATAAGTTTTATAATGAAAACAACCAAATTTAACCTACAATCTTATTTTAAATTTATTTTATACAAGCAGTGTTTAGAAGAAAAAAAGGTACAAAAAATACTTTGTTACAGAAATAAAAGGTTGTATCTGCATTGAATCCTTTAATAGCCGATATAGCAATAATTTTTAACTTTACAATAATATTTTTTTAAAAGTTTGTTTGTATATATCTTTTTTTCTTTACATTTTCCCTCTTTATAACATATTAATGAGAGTAATGACTGATCTTTCAGCATGTAATTTTCTTTCAAATTAACTTCATAAAAGGTCGTATGTGTATGGCAATAAAATAAGATTTATCATAATTCTGTTTTATTTTGAGTAAAATACAATCTGTTTTTAAAGCATCCATTCAAAGTTATTTTAAATGCAATCAAATGACAATCAAAATAAGTATAGTCTTACCGTTTTCCATCTCTAATCTTCCAAGCCATCAGAATGATCTGCAGTTTGCTTGATGCTGAACAGTTTTGTTAAAAGAGTCGTAAGTGTCAGATAAGACTTTTTAGGGAGATAAAATACATGACTTAATGTGAGAGAAAGGTTGTAAGTGGTAGATACACCCTTTTAATTCTTCCGTATCTGTCTGCTTTAGATACGACCAAAATGTTTTCACGTGTTACTATGGAAACTAAACTCTGATCAAAGTAAATTTTATATCAATTTGTGTATAAAACATTTCATTTTGGGAATCTGTAAAAAAGCTATTTTTGTCGTAACTACCACTTACGACCTTTTAATACTACGGCGTCGATGTATACAGCATGTATATATGGCAGGTTGTCATGTGAACCCAGGTGATTTTCACGTGAAATATTTGACGTGAGCAAGAACATGTGGATTCCATGTGATTATCTGGTGTTGTTAAAGAGATAAATACCGTATTTAATACTATATATAAAACGTTAAGTGCATGACTTTGCATATTGTACAATGCTAATAATATTTATTATTTACATGCATACATTTATTTAAGGAGGCTAGGGGGTCAACAGATTATTTTTTTTATTAACCACCAGATATAACTTTTTTTTAGATATGATATCTTGAAGTTTTAACAATCATTTGGCAAAGAAAAATTTCATAAATTTTAGTTTTAAAATTTGATCATTTTATTATATCTTTATATGGAGCTCTTCTTCTAAAGGAGATCAAAATAGTCTAAAAATGGCCACGACCACCCAGCCTCTTTAAAATATATCTTAGATATGATATAGGTATTTTTGGAAAGGTAGGCTGTTGTTTGCTCAATATCTCAAGAACTCTTTGAATGACAGACATTAAATTTGATATACATGTATATCGGTAATTCTTGAGGGGTATATGACCCCTGTTGGTTTCTTGGTCACAAGGTCAAGGTTGAAGCTGGAGAAAAAAGTTAATATATTGAAACATTTTGCTTGACAGACCTCAAATTAGTACACTACATGGCTTCTCCTTAAGAGTAGATGACCCCTATTAATTTTTAGCTCAAAAGGTCAAAGGCCAAACTTCACTAGTCATTGGAAGATTTTCACTCATTTCGCTTAATAGTCTAAAAATGACCTCGACCACCCAGCCCCTTTAAATGTATAATATTAAAAATTATGTAACTATTCTTCTTCTTCTTTTATTTACATTTTTATGCCCCCCTTCGAAGAAGGGAGGGCATATTGCTTTGCTGCTGTCTGTCGGTCTGTCGGTCTGTCGGTCTGTCGGTCCATTCAGTTTCCGTTCATTTTCTTCATAACCGTTGCCCATACTGAACTGAAATTTGGTATACAGATATATCACATGAATATCTAGGCCAAGTTCTGTTTTGGGTACGATCGCACCATTTTTGACAGAGTTATGCCCCTTGGACTTGGAAAAATTTCAATTATTTGCAGTTTCCGCTCATTTTCTTTGCAACCGTTGCACATACTGAATTCAAATTTGGTATACAGATATATCACATGAATATCTAGGCCAAGTTCTGTTTTGGGTACGATTGCACCATTTTTGACAGAGTTATGCCCCTTGGACTTGGAAAAATTTCAATTATTTGCAGTTTCCGCTCATTTTCTTTGCAACTGTTGCACATACTGAAATCAAATTTGGTATACAGATATATCACATATATATCTAGGCCAAGTTCTGTTTTGGGTACGATTGCACCATTTTTGACAGAGTTATGCCCCTTGCAGTTTGAAAAAAATTCAATTATTTTCAGTTTCCGCTCATTTTCTTTGCAACCGTTGCACATACTGAAATCAAATTTGGTATACAGATATATCACATATATATCTAGGCCAAGTTCTGTTTTGGGTACGATTGCACCATTTTTAACAGAGTTATGCCCCTTTGCAGTTTGAAAAAATTTCAATTATTTGCAGTTTCCGCTCATTTTCTTTGCAACCGTTGCACATACTGAAATCAAATTTGGTATACAGATATATCACATGAATATCTAAGTCAAGTTCTGTTTTGGGTAAGATCGCACCATTTTTGACAGAGTTATGCCCCTTGGAGTTTGGAAAAATTTCAATTATTTGCAGTTTCCGTTCATTTTCTTTGCAACCGTTGCACATACTGAAATCAAATTTGGTATACAGATATATCACATATATATCTAGGCCAAGTTCTGTTTTG